>NC_050573.1:552244888-552309888 GCF_011100635.1 Trichosurus vulpecula | reverse complement strand
GGTCTTCTGTCTCCTCATCTATAAAGAGAAGAGGTTGGACTAGGATCAAGAGCTCTTAACCTACCATCTACAGACAGATTTCAGGGGATTAGTGAACCTAGACAGAGAAAAATACACATTTACTTCAATACCATTGGTTTCCCTTATATTTCTATGTATTTTATTTTATACACTTAAATATGTAAAAACATTATTTCATGTTCTAGATCCTAAAATCTTATGCTGTTATGGGACGTAGATGGATAGGCCTTGTATTAGGAAGACCTGAGAGCGAATCCTGCCTCAATAACCTGCAAGCTGGGTGACCCTGGGCAAGTCACTTAACCCCTGTCCGCCTCAGATTCCTTAGCTGTAATATGGGGAGGATGGTAGCACCTACTTCTCAGGGCTGTTGTAAGGATCAAATGACATATTTTTAAAGTGCTTAACATAGTGCCTGGTACACAGTAGGTGCTTAATAAATGTTTGTTCACTCCCCTTCCCATTCTTCCGTTTCTTGCACTCGACAATCCATCTTTCAATTCCTTTACCCCATGCTGGAATGCTCTTCCTCCTCATTTTCACTTTCTAGGTTCCTTGTGTGCATGTGTGCGCGAGTGTGTGTGTGTATGTGTGTGTGTGTGTGTGTGTGTGTGTGTGTGTGTGTTGTATGTACACAGTTGTTTGCCTCCCTCATTTGTTGTCTCCCTCACTTGAATGTGAGCTCCTAGACAGGAGGCAGCATATTTTTGCTTTTCTCTGTACCCTTAACATTGAGTATAATGCCTCACATGTAGTAATTGTTTAATAAATACAGCAAACGCTTGTTGACTGACTGGTTTCAACCAGGCACTGGCCCTTTAAGAATTTGAGCCAGGCATGGTAGACCAAAGGTCCCAGTCCTTCAAAGAACCCCAGGAGGGTAAGTGTTCTCTAATATTTTGTTTCTCTGATAACCAGTCTTGGTTTTGTTTCCAAGAAGTTTAGACCTTTGTTCACCATCTTCTAGAAACTCCCAGGTTATATCAGTATCTGGCTGTTGCCTGGCCTCCTGTTTACAGTCTATGGTCTTCCTATATCTTAGACTGAAGCAACCGGGTGGTTCAGCGGCTAGAGCTCTGGCCTTGGAGGGAGGAAGACTTGAATTCAAATGCTGTCTCAGACACTCACTGGCTGTGTGACCCTGGACGTGTCATCTGTTTGCCTCGTTTTCCTCATCCATAAAATGGGAGATAATAGCACCTACCTCCCAGGCAGTGGTGCGGTTCAGCTGGCTCGCAGCAGTTCAGTAGAACTGGTACCTAATTTTGGGTTGAGTTCGGCAAACCTGTTAGCATGGGTGGGGGGGGGCGGGGTCTGTGCCCCACACGTCAGTGGCAGAGGACAGGTCAGCCGCAGGGGCGGTGCCTTGGCTTGGTTGTTAATTCATTTGAATCCCACCGCTATTCCCAGGCTCAATGAGATAATGACTGTAAAGTGCCTGGCACACAGTAAGCCCTGTGTAAATGTTAGTTGTTGTAATAATTATCACTTCTACCACAGCCGCATCCCAATATTGACCCCAGAGCTTCTGAACTGGTCACCTGTGTGCCCCAGGTTCTCAGCATGAAGGCCCCAAAAGAACCTTCTTTGCAGATTTCTTTTTTAGTTGGTGCTCATCAACATGTGTTTTTTTGCCAAAAATCTAGGAGATGATTCTCCAAATGAAAATCCTCTCTACTTGAATTTAAACGCAGGACAGCTAGGTGGTGCAGTGGATAGCACACCAGCCCTGGAGTCAAGAGGACCTGAGTTCAGATCTGGCTTCAGACACTTACTAGCTATGAGATCCTGAGCAAGTCCCTTAACTCCAATTGCCTCCAAAATAATCATTTAAACTCACAAATCATAAGTTTAACCTGAATACTTACAGTGCCTGAAAGCAAATCGATCATGTAAGTATAGAAGTAAATGAGTCCGGTGCTGTTCATTGGGTATACTTTGCATCGTATATCTGTTTTAAAAAAAAAAAAAAAGAGTAAAAAAAAATGACTTCTTAGGGGAGAAGCGAAGGGACAAAAGGCCGGGGGAAAAGCATGTACCCTATTTTTATAGATAGGCCTAGCTTATGCTTCCATCTGAAGGTACATCTCCTGTCCCACTACATGAGATGGTGTTTTCTCAGACACACAAACACCCTGGAAAACTAGGTATGGGTCTGGAATTAGCAAAGTATGTGTTCTACGACTCACCTACTTCGCTAGACGGGATAATCAGGAAGGTGCTAGCGGTAATGTTGTACTTGGTAAGGATGATCGGGAGCAAAATAAACAAGAAAATGATAAGAAATATCACCAAGTTCAATACCACCAGGAAGCGAAGGAAGGAGAAATAAGACTGAATCCCTGTGCCAAATTTTCCTGGAAAACAGAAAAGGAAACCCCAGTTAGCAGGAATATTAACGCAAACGGACCAATGGGAACCTGGTATCCTAAGAAATGGCTAAGGCTGGAGTGACAGGAGGAGCAAGGAGACAGGTGAAAAGAATTCCTCTTTTGGTTTTTTCTTTTAAGTGTTTTAACTTCCTCCCCTACTTCTGAATATCACCCCTGCCTGCCCCCTCTCCCCCACCACACACACTTTTAAAAAATGTAATAAAGCGTCTGTTGAGCTCCTACTAAGTGCCAGATACTATGTTAGGGAATAAAGAAACAAAGACAAAACTGAAATCATCCCTGCCCTCAGAGTGGGTATATTCTACACATGGCCTTAAAAGGAAAAGAAAGTCCCAAATGTGAACACCCTTCCTCCTTTCTTCTTGCCGTTCCCCTACAGCTTTTAGGTTGGGAGGAACATAGGATGTGGAGGGTAAAAATAGGACAGACCATATTTTATGACATTTCTTTACAATATTCTGCCTCCATTGTCACCTCTATGGGATACTACCATTATTATAAAATATTTCACTTATTTGCCTTTTTTACCATTTCTATCTCCCTTCACTGAGGGAGTTTATTTGGTTCTAAAAAGTTTCTTGCAGCACAACTCTGACAATTATAATGCTAGTTAATTTATGTAATGCTTACTATATGCCAGATACCGGGCTAAGCCCTTTACAAACATTAACCCATTTGATCCTCACGAGAACCCTGAGAGGTAAGGGCTTTTATTATCCCCAATTTACAGATGAGGAAACTGAGACTAAGAGACCACATACAGCTATCGTCTGAGGCCAGATTTTAACTCAGGAGTTCCTGACTCCAGGCCCAGTGCTCTCCCTAGGTATCACCCAGCCGGCCCCCACTTGGAGGAGCTTGAAGACAAGGAGAGGTCAAGCATATAAAGCTGCAAAACAACTTTCTCCGCTGTGCATTTCTCACAATGAATCTCCGGTCTTCTCCAAGTGGTATTGGAAGGACTGCTGAGCCCAGGATCAGAATACCTGATTTCATCTCACTGAGCATCAGTTTCTGCATCTTAAAAAATGCAGATGGTAATAATATCTTCCCGAGCTTACAGGGTTGTTTGCCGGAAAAGTACTTTGCAAACTTCTGAAATATAAAAGGGGTGTGTTGGTGAATGCTTGACAACTATCTCTGGGGGAAAATGGGCCCACAAGACTCTTTTAAGTTTCATTTACATCATGAACATTTACTCCATCGCTTTCTTAAATCTATACGATCAATAAAACAATAAATCAAGTCGTGATTTATAGCAGTTTGCTGGATTTCTGAAATGTCAGTGCTCCCCCTGAATATTCCACAATGGGTTCTCATGAGCCTGCAACTAAATAGAATCAGATTTAGAGCTGGCAGAGATCTCAGAAGTCACCTCAACCAATGCTCTGGTTCTATAGGTGATGAAACCATGGACCAAAGAGGGGAAAGCGTCCATGGTCACACATACAGTATGGTGGCAGTCAGCATTCATATTCACATGTTTTGTTTACAAATTTGTTTACAAATTCAACACTATTTTCATTCTACTTTCAGTATATTTTTACTGTTAATATTTTAAAAAAAAAGCAACAACCAATCGATACAATGACCCCAGACAATTCCAAAGGATTCATGATGGAAAATGCTATCCACTGCCAGATAGAGAAATGATGGACTTGGTGCAGAGTAAAGCCTATTTTTTTCCTCTTTGTTTTCCTTGCTTCTTTTTTTTGCGGGGGGGAGGGGGAGAGCCAACATGGCTACTGTGAAAATATGTTTTGCATAATTTCATATGTATAATGAGTACTGTATTTCTTGTCTTCTCAATGAGTGGGGGAAGGTATAGAGGAAAGAGAGAATTTGGAACTCAAAATTAAAAATTAAATTTTAAAAAAAGAAAAGCAAAAAGTGCTGTATTTAAAATGCAGAATAAGACATATTTTTAGACATCAACAATGAAAGAATTTGTTTTTCTGAACTATATGTTTATGATGATGGTTTTCTTTTTCTTTCTCATGGGAGGAGGAGAAAGAGAATAGGTGAGAGAGACACTAAAAAAATAAATAAGTAGACGGATGGATGGATGGGTGGGTGGGCAAGTATACATACATAGATACACATATACACATACATATTTATATATATGCATGCATGTGTTTTTAAATTAAAGAAAGAAGCAAATCATTTCCCCCCAAAATGCCCAGTGAGAACCTGCCCTCCACCCCTCGTTATTACTTTCTGAATAAGAATTCCACGAGCAGGGCTATTCAACTATACATGACACATCAATACCCTCTATGCTGCGAATGTCATTTTTCCACAGTTCCAAGTGGGAAGCCATCTCCTTGGCCTCTTCAATAAATTTTTTCCATGACTTGGTGCTGTACTGTTTCCACTGGTCCCATTCGGATAAATATTTGACCTGGGCCTCCTGAATTTCCCTAAATTAATAAAAACAGTAACAATATAACAGCAAGATTACCGAATTTTGAACTAATATCTGTATCTGAGAAATAGCTAGAGGACACATAAATCTGTAATTGTTCTATTTCCCCCAAAGAACACTATTTCCAGGTAAGATGGTGTTATGTAGGAATATAGGCCAACCTCTTTTCCTACGGCAGACAGAGGTAGCAATTTTTTCAAAAATTGGGGTATTTGAAACAGTCTGAGATATCTGAAATCCTATTAGAAATGTCAGGATGCCAGAAACTTCTGGGTAATAAATGAATCACATGGACAAGACTGGACATTTTTCTTTCATTCATTCATTCATTCAACAAATATTTATTGAATGCCTATTATATGCCAGGCATATGAGGGAATATAAAGACATATAAAATAGTGTCTCAGCTTGTATTCTAGTAAGGGAGATGTAGCTAGAGTCTGGGTCAAAAGAGACTTAAGAGGTTAACTCTGATTCTCAGGCTGACCTTATCCTTCCTTAAAAAAAAAAAAAAAGGAGTGACGGGTGAAGAAAACTTGAAAGCCAAAAAAAATCAAGATAGGACTAGAGAGCCAAGCCTAGAGGTAAGCAGCATGCCAAGAGACAAGCAATCATAGCTTATCAGAAGATCTAGACCAGTGATTCTTAATCTGTTTCCGTATCATGGAACCCTTTGGCACTCTGATGAGGTCTATGGACTCCTTCTCAGAATGTTTTTAAATGCACAAAATATATAAGATAACAAAGGAAAACAAATGTATTTAAATAGTTATCCCTCCAAAAATTACTTTTAAGATCACAAACTCCAGGTTAGAAACTTCTGCTCTATTAGATTCCAAAGATTAGAAATCTTTGCTTAACAGTTCATGTTCTTAATCTTTGCTTTAAGGAAGCTTCTTTGTAGAAAGGTAAAGTATCTCAGTAGAACTGGAGCTTTTTTGGCATCTTCATAAAAGCCAAAAACCATAGGAATCTACTTATCTACCCACTTATATGTTAGATGACTGACTGGGCTTTATTTAATATTCAATATCTAACACTCTTAGTTTGTCTACAGAGCTAAACAGCTAAATCCGCCTAAGCTCCTGATGACCCCCTATCAATAATTTGTTGAGCAGTGAAAGGTATTTTAATTCTCAGAGATAAAAACACCAAGACACAGAACAAAACTCAGAAAGAAAGAAAGAAAAAAAATTTAAAAACAGAAACAGGAAAAAAAAAACCCAAACCCAAAAGAGAAAGAATGAAAAATACAAGAGGAAAAGAGACAGAAGATGAGAACTCATAATGACCTATATAACAAGACACACAGATTGACATATGCTTAGAGAATGAAGGCTTATTGGTTGAGAGAGAGAGAGACCAGTTCTGGAATATCCCCATATTATGGCCTTTTCAGATAATGCCACCAGTCTTTCAAAACCCTATTGGATTTCCACAATTACAGGCATAAAACTAATTAGCTCCTGTTAATTTCCCCAAGGAATTAAGCTAGGGACCAAATCCAGACTACAGGACAGAGATTCTCCACTTTGCTTCAGAATGAGACAACCTTCCACAATTTTCCAAAAACTGTTACTTGTTAACTCAAGTTTCACCTCTTCCCTAAGAAAACAGCTGATGGAGATAGCATGAATGAATTGTTTCTTTAAGTGATCTTTAAGCATTTTGGAGTAAATTAGCTTTTCTTCCTTCCTCTTAAGTATTAAAGCTGAAAAAATGATCCCGGGTTATAAGAATTAAACACTGCTCCATACCCAAATATAACATGACAGTGTACGCTAAAAGTACCATGGCCTATTTATTTACAGGCCAATTCATTTAAACTTTTAGAGAATGAAATCTGCCATGATGCCTGGAGGCCCAATAGCTACATTAAAGATGCTATGTAACTTTGGCTATCTAAATTTTTTCAAACCCAAGTACCATAAGAATAAATGAAAAGAATTTCTTAGGATTCTTGCTCTCCATGAGGAGAAACTTAAGAGGTAAGAAGGGTATGAAGGTTAAAAAAAAAGTCAAAAAACTACCAAATACACTGACATCTAAGCATCTTGATATTTAAAGAAATTTTATCCCAAAGTGGAGTAGGATGCTAAAGTTGGGGAAAGCTAAGAGAGAAGACCACCACCTTGTCCATCACCAGGGGCTCCAGCAGCACCCAGCCAGGATTCTCCCCCTCCGGAATCTCAGGAGTGTCTCGTTGGATCCATTACAAAATGGAACCTTTCCGAAAGGGAAGGGAGGGAACAAGCATTGACGCAGTGCCAGGCACCGTGCTAAAGGCTTTTTACAAATATTATCTCACTTGATACTCACAAGAACCCTGTGAGGTAGGGGCTATGATTATCTCCATTTTACCGATGAGGCAACTGAGGTAAACAGAAGTCAAGTGATTTGCTCAGGATCATACAACTATGTGAGTCAGAGGCCAAATCTGAACTCAAGTCTGAGGGACTCCAGGCCCAGGACTCTACCCACTATGCCACCAAGCTACCTTAATAATAAAAAAAGTAGTAGTATTATTCAATAAAAAGAAGGAGCTCCTTGGTTCAATTCAACACACATCGACTGCGCTGGGTGAGATACAAATTTTAGTAAGACACTGTCCTCACGGGGTTTACATTCTATGTAGGGCACATAAGATACACCAGTCATTACAGAACAAAAAATACACGGAAAGTAGATAGATAGGCACAAGCAAAAAGTACTGTGAGGTCCCAAGGAGAAGGATGATTATTATTGGCCTGGGTATTCTGGGGAAAGCTTCCAGAAGGAGCCATCTACGTGGTGCTGGGCAAAGACCTGAGTTCAAATCTCTCCTCTGACATTTACTAGCTGCATAACCATGGGCAAGTCACTTAACCACAGCCAGCCTCAGTTTCCTCAACAGTAAAAAGGGAATACTAGAAGTACCTATCTCAAAGGGTTGTTGTGAGGATAAAGGAGATGATGTTTGTCAACAGCTTTGCGAACTTGAAAGCACCATTTAAATGCTGCTATTATTGTTATTTTTTTTTTTTGCAGGGGGGAAGGCAGGGCAATTGGGGTTAAGTGACTTGCCCAAGGTCACACAGCTAGTAAGTAAGTGTGTCAAGTGTCTGAGGCCGGATTTGAACTCGGGTCCTCCTGACTCCAGGGCCGGTGCTCTACTCACTGCGCCACCTAACCGCCCCTGCTATTGTCGTTATCATTATTATTATCATTAAAGATAACGGGCAAAGTTCCAGGAGCCAGAAGCAGTGGAGGAAGCATTTCAGACAAAGGAATAACACACACACACAGACAGGCAGACCGAAGACGAAACCCCAGGAATGCCGAGGAGGAAGCCGCGCAGCTCCTGGAGGAGCATTCAGTCAGAAGCTGGAAGACTGAGGTTCAAATCTTTGCCTTCCCACTTACTACCGTGTGCCTTGGCAAAGTCTTTGTGCCTCTTTGGGCCTCAGCTTCTTCATCTGTGAAATGAAGGTGCTGGACCAGATCAGGGTCTCCAGACCTTTTCAGTCCTTATACTCCGTGGATGCCAGTACCCTCATTCAACATGAAAAGAACAAATCCTAGAGTTTGCATATGTCCATATGGGATAAAATAAAGTGATTCAGTGGCTTTCTTTACAAGTTCTCAGAGGAGCCCTGGGATATAATCAAATCAGTTTAAGCAGAATTTCTTACCTTCATTGATTAGCAATCTATTTTTAAAAATCAAATCAAAATATTCCCTGTATACTCTTGACAACCTTTTCGTATTACTTGGGGTTATGAGAGACCCAGGTTGGGAATCTTTGGACATTGCTAAAATCACTCCCAGCTCTAAATCTGTGATTCTGTGACTGGAGCCTGGTTTGGTTTTAGCTGAGGGTATATGGGAAGATATGGAAAAATGTTTTACATGATAGTACCTATATAACCTATATCAAATTGCTTACTGTTTCAGGGGGAGGGGGGAGAGAATTTGGAACTCAAAATATTAAAAAATATATTAAAAATAGCTTTTATATGCAATTGGGAAAAATGTAAAAAATATATAAAAATAAGTCACATTTTTTTTAAAAAAGGCATATGGAAAAAATAACATGGGACAAGGCTGGTATCAAGCCTGATATTTGAGGTCCTCCGAAATCTGTCCACATTTACAATCTTAAACCTCAACCAGGAAGCCTGTGATCCAAGCAGGCTGGTCGACTTAACTGTCTCCTGAACACATCTTGCCCAGTTCTATCCAACGTGCCTTCACTCATGCTATGCTGCTCCTTCCCAGTTAGGGAATTACTATTCTTTCTTAAAATTCTATCTCTCCCATGAAAGCCTACATTTACCCCTTTATCCCAATGACTCCTCCCATCTCCATATGACCAATATACTTACTATCTATGCCATTCATTTTTCACAATCATTACAATATCGCATTATATTTTTATTTAATGTTTCAAGTTCTTTCCATCTTCCAGACTAGACTGTAAAGCACCACCTCTTAACATGAGATTCTTCCTTGATATCCATCCAATCGAGTTATTCTCCCACCAAATAACCTTGTATTTAAAATATAATATCAAAATATATATTAGATTAATGCATTAAAATATATTATGTGTTCAATACATTTAATATTAATAGATATTAGATAAATGCATTAAAATACATTATACGTCAAATACATTTAATATTTAAAACATCAAAAATTAATCCTTTAGGCAGTAAGGTACCATAGCAGGTAAGAGTGCCACCTGGAGTCAGGCAGACCTGAGTTAAAGATCAGATCTCAGATGCTTACATTTTTTTTTAATGACTTTAAATTTTTTTTCTTATTCTGCACTAAAACAACAATTAACAATTATTTCTGCATTCAAACAAGAACAGAATGAAATCAAGATTATAGAAATCTTCAGTTAGGGGATACAGAGGATAGAGCACTGGGCTTGGAGTCAGGAAGACTTGAGTTCAAATATAACTTCAGCCACTTACTAGCTGTGTGATCCTGGCCAAGTCCCTTAACCTATCTGCCTCAGTTTCCCCATCTGTAAAATGGGGGTAATAATAGCTCCTATGTCCCAGGGTGGTTGTGAGGATCCAACGAGAAAATAGTGATAAATTGTTTCACCACCTTAAGGTGCTACATGATAATATGAGAGTGCTTGGCAAAATTGAAATAGCCATTTAAATGCTAGTTTATTATTATCACCATTTATTTTGTATCTATCGTATATAAGTATGTGTTTTCTCTTCAGGTAAAATGTTAGCTCCTACCTAGGATAAATGCTTGCCTTTTTAAAATTTGTAACTCCAGTACTTATCAATCCACCAAGGAAGTAAGCATTTATTAAGCATTTTCTATATACTAAGAAAAAAAGCAAAAAGTCCCAACTCTCAAGGAATTGTAATTCTGCTAAGCCCTGGGTAGATGCTTAATAAACAGTGACTGACTCCTGAGGGCAGGATCTGTGTCTTATACTTTTGTAGTCTCCATAACCCCTACCAGTGGTGGGAGCAATTCAATGAATATTTGTTGAATGAATCTTTGACATGACACTATCTCTTAACACGTCCCGCGTGAACCTGAAAAATCGCTGCGGACCAAACCTTAGTCTCCTCTTCTCAGAGATATTCAGTGCGTATTTTCTGATGGACTGGCTCCCAAGGTGTTCTCTCTCTGATCTTCCTAATTCCAAATAGGACCTGCTTTCAGAGCTGGCTGGCTTCAGCAAAGTGCCTCCTGATTTATCCCTCCCAGGGATGGTGGTCCTCCTCCGAACAACGGACCGGTAACTGGGCAGCTCTTGAAGGAAGCTCACAGTCTTTGCAGTAATGAGGTTATAATTTGAGGCCTGGTCTGTGCAAACACAAAGGAAGAGAACACATCAGCATCAAAGGGGAAGTAACACCTATGGCATCATCATAATAAAATATCGAGGCAGCTAGGTGGCACAGCGGCTAGGTGGCACTCATCTTCGCGAGTTCAAATCTGGCCTCAGACACTTAGGAGCTGTGTGGCGCTGGGCAGGTCACTTAACCCTGGAGGAGGAGATTGCAAACCGCTGCAGTGTCTCGCCAAGAAAACCCCAGACGGGGTCACAAAGAGCTGGATACGACTGAACAACGACAACGTTTGCAATGCAAACAGGAGCCCACTCTTGCAATGCAGGAGCCCACGCAGCATGACTAGCCATGGAACATTCGCCTCCTCGGGTCAGTGACAAAGTCATATATTGGTCTCACTTACTTGGCTTACTGGGAAGGAAGAAGCAACAGTAAAACCACTTGTAGCAGTAGCAATTATAATGGCGCGTGTTCACATGATGCTTTAAAGTTTACAAAGCCCTTGTTCATTCGTGATGTCACTGGGTCCTCACAATCACCCTAGGGCCTTATTATCCCCATTTTGCAGAGGAGGAAGCCACGTTCATTGACTTGCCCAAGGTCATCCATCTAGTAAATGTTTGGGCAGGATTTTGATCCCAGGTCTTCCTGATTACTTCTAGCCCTCTTTCCACCACTCCACTCCATACTATCAGAGGAAGAAATGGAGATCTCATCATACATAGTAGGTAGATTTGTTTTCTGTACACAGCATCCCCCCTCAGAACTGTGATAGCCTACTGGTGGAGTTGGAGACCACAATAATAACTCATTTTGTGACATTGTAAAGCATTGTAAAGCTTGCCAAGTGCTTTTCTCCACCGTCACATAGAAGAAGCTGTGATGCTAGAAGATGTGAAGAAATTTCTCCCCTTTACTGATAAGGAAACTGAGGCTCTGAAAGACAAGTAATTTCCCCATGATTACACAGCTAATGGTCTGGAGGAATGTTTCGAATCTAGGTCTCCAGAAAACAAGGCTATCCACACCATACTGCAACCTATGAGACTTCATGTGGTGTCCAGGCTCTCTGCCTACCTGTGTGAGCCTGGACTAGGCCCTCAACCCCACTGGTTTTTCATCTGCCAAATAAAGATAATTAATTCTTGCCTGTTTATTGATTTCTGAGGAATTTGGGAAGACTTTTACAAGCTGATTTAGAGTAAAGTAAGCAGAGTATGACATACACAACATTGATGTAAAAGAAAGCAATGCTAAAAATCAGAACCCGGATCAATTCATTGACCAACCTTTACTCCAGAGTACAGATGATGAAATCATACCTTCTTCCTCTCATCTGACGGGTGGTGGCCCACATGTATGTTCAAAATGAGGCCTATCTGGTCAGACTCTAGGTCAGTTTGTTTTACCTAAAGGTACCTCTTTGTTACAAAGGAAGGTTTGTTTGGGGGAAGAGGGCAAAAGATTGTTGGGAGAAGTGTTACTGGACAGCTAAAGGGGTAGGTAAAAAAATCAACACAACAATTTTTTAAAAGTCAATCTCAATGATAACATATGTGAAACTACTTTGGAAAGCTAAAGGAAGTAGATAAATACATGCTGCTAGCCGTTACTGCCATTTAAAATCACAGTCATGGATCAACTACGGACTTAGGGACTCTTTTCCAAAGGTCTGCGCACTAAGCTTTCTGCTAGCTGGCACATTGAGACATAAGTCATATTTACAAGCTGGCACTGTTGCCTGGCATCACACACAAACAAAAGTGAATTGTCCTCTGTCTGGTCCCTTTGCTACAAAAAAAGAGGCCCAAGCTTGCTCCATAATGGGGCCATGCTCTGAGGACCAGCGGTCACTTCCTTACATCACATGAAACAAAAGAGCTTTATTAAGAAAGAAGAAAAGTCTTTACACAGGAAGCAGGGGCTACTCAACCGCCGTGCTGCCCATTTTCTCCATTAGAGAAATACAAATAGCTTTCCCTCTCCAATTCACTGCAAAAGACAAGGTAGGGAATCCTTCAGCGTTTCTGTTATAAAAGAAAAGAAACAAAACACTTTTCCTTCTATAAGAAGCTTTTCCTCATCCCCCTTAATATCAGTGCTTTCCCTCTGTTGAATATCTCCAATTAAACTTGTATGTACCTTGTTGTTCACATGTTGTCTCTCCCATTAGACTGGGATCTCCTTAAAGGGAGGGAAGTTTTTTACTTTATTTGTATCCCCAGCATTTAGCACAGTGCCTGGCATGTAAAGGGCACTTGATAAATGTTAATTAGCTTGACTATCCTGATTTTTCAGATGAAGACCATGGAGGCCAGAGGGCTTAAGTAGCACACCCAGGATCACATAAAAAGTAAGAGTGTACAGGTATTATATATTGTGGGGGATTCAAATGGAAGCATACTGGAAGTCCATCTGTGCTGAAATAAAATATGTCAACGTACCTTTTTTTGATTTTTTCCCAAATTTTATTCAATATGAAACATATCTCTACAGTTTCCATTGAGGAGGTTGACCATGTCCACGACCAAATCCACCTCTAAATTGGAATTCTGTTGCTGACCCAACCCTAGCCTCGGCCTTCTTGTCAGCACCAGGTGGAGCAGCACTTTGTACGTGTCTCTGTCAGCTTCACCCCGAGGAAGCCAGGCAAGTCGCTCACCCTCCAGACCTTTAGGCCTTGGCCTTCCTGTCTCAGGACGACTTCTGCAGAGTGTAGCAGGCACAGTCTCAGGGGGCAGGTGAAGGTAATCCTGGAGGTACTGAATGACCTCGTTGGTGAGGTTCCAGTAGAAATGCCTCTGTGCAAATTGCTGCTTAACATAGTCACGAGACTTTAGAGGCTACATGGCCTTCGTGACACAGAGATTGGGCACATTCTTGTCTGCCAGCTCAGGGTGCTTTGGCATGTGGACACCTTCTTGGCCAGCATTACTCTCTCCTTAAAAAGGAGTTCATAGATGGCAATTTGGTTCTTCTTGGTCATCAGCATCTCGGCAGCTGATGGTGTTGCTCGAGACGGAGCCCGGGATAGAAAGGAAAGAGCCTGTACCTTTTTTAAAAGTTAGTAACAGAGCTGCAATTATGAGCCAGATCATCTCACACCTAAGTCCAAATCTCTTTCAACTACACCATTAACCTTTCTTGGAGCTGATTAGGGTGGCCTGGTTTCTGACATTACATTCTCCCACG
Source organism: Trichosurus vulpecula (assembly GCF_011100635.1). Lineage (NCBI taxonomy): Eukaryota > Metazoa > Chordata > Mammalia > Diprotodontia > Phalangeridae > Trichosurus > Trichosurus vulpecula. The sequence goes on along the minus strand of NC_050573.1, from coordinate 552,296,041 downwards.
GTCTCCAAAACCATGACCATCCCTTCTCCCCCAAAGCAGGGGAATGAAAATTAAAGTGAATTTTGACAATTTGACAAAAGCATTTGAGGCCATTCCACAAAAGATAAATAGGCAAAGTATATAAGGCAGTTTTTAAAAAATGCAAGCTATCAGCAACCATATGAAATATGCTCCAAATTAATAATAGGAAAAATGCTAATTAACTCTAAAGTTCTACTTTACACCCATCAGAAGGACAAAGATGACAGAAAAGGAAAATGACAACTGATGGAGAAAGTTTGAGAGGACAGGCACAAGAATGCACTGTTGGTGGACATGTGAATCTGTCTAAGCATTCTGGAAAGCAATTTGGAACTCTATTCAAAAAAGTCACTTAGCTGGGCCCCAGTGATATCACAACCGGGCTTGCACCTCAACGGGATCTGAGAATGAAGAAAAGGACCCATCGATAGAAAAGTATTTACAGAAGCATCTTTTTCTCATAACAAAGAACTAGAAAAAAGGGGTACCCATCAATTGAGGAATGCATGAAGAAATATAGGCTCTATGAATATAACGAAATATTATTTTGCTGTATAAAAAAAGAGCAAAAGGGATGGATTTGGAGAAGCCTAGGAAGACTAGCATGAATTAATGTATAGGAGAGAAAGCGGAGCCAGAATAACAATGCCTATAACAGGTATAACATTGTAAACACTGTAAGGAAAAACCAGTTTGAAAGAATTAAGAACTCTGATCAAAGCAAAGAACAAGAAGCTCTGTACTGAGCGCACAGTAAGTAAGCACTTGGTAAAAGTTTAGGTTTGTCTTTGAAATGACATGAAATGACATTGGAACAACAGATTTACTTTCCTCATGTTTCAAGCTATTATTAAAGTGAGTTTTCATTTTCCTGAACATCTATTTGGTAAGGGAGAGGGAGAGACTCCTAATGGTAATTTCAGGTGAACAAGAGCTATAATAAAAGAAAAATCATAATAGTTTATGTTTCAAATTTTATACTTCTTAAAGGACAAGTCTACAGAGAGCACACACTGGCTGGAGGTCAGAGAACATGGTTTCACATCCTGATTTTAATTAGTTGTAAGACGTTGGATAAATCATTAAGTCTCTCTCATTTCCTAATCTTAAAGATGATCTATAGTCTTATGATCTCATTTGACCCTTACAAGCACAATGAAAGCTAATGCAGATACTATTTTAAAATACTTTATTATAAACTTAATATTAAATGTCAATAAAACTAAATATGCCTTATGCATACATATACAGGATATACCAAGTACGTTAGTACAGTTTTAAGCTATTAAAATTTAAAGCTGCATAAAGACTTTTGGGGCATTCTGTATTTAATTTCAATGTATAAATCATCACTTTTCCAATCCTCTAAGTCTCAATCTATCAGGATCCACTGTTCATTCATATTTACTCCCTTTTCTTTTTATGTATCTCTAGTTCTTATGTGCTGTATTATAGAGGTTCTGTTTTCCTCACATCATCATTTCGTAAAGTACTTTGGAAAGTTCTTTATATTCCTCACACTTGTTGGTCATAATTACATTACACGTGAATGTACCACAATTTAACTATTCCTCTATCATTGGACATTTAAATAACTTTTAGTTTGTGTGTGTGTTTTAAATGATAAATAATTCAACTTTGAAAATATTTAAACAAAGAGCTTGCTCTTTAGTTTTTTGTAATACTGGGAGAATGTATTCCCCAACAATAGGATTATTGAGGTAAAGCCAATATCACTATCTCTGACTGACAGATGAAGAAACTGAGGACCAGAGAGTGTTAAGTCCAAAATCATACATTGGGTTAGCAGTAAAGCCAAGACTAGACTCTAAGTCTCCTGACCCTATCCCATTATGATGAAAAGTTGATCAAAGGTCACCCACAGAATGATTACACTGGAATATATGAATACTAACATTCATTCTTAGGCTATGGCCTCATAGGGTCATAGACTCAGAGACTTGATGATGAACCTTTGAAAGAGGTCTCGCTCATATGGCATATAGTCCAACTTCTTCATATCAAGAATAAAGAAATCTAGGCTGAGTGAGCTTAAATGACTTTACCAATATCATACAGGTAGTAATTAGCAGAAAGGGGATTTTAAAACAGTCCCTTACTCTGAATTCACCATTCTTTATACTGCAACACATCTTTATCCCCATGAGTGATAAGAAAAAGCCATCAGGTTGCTTTTGTCTTCAGATCTCCAGAACCTAATTAATATCTTCCAGTAGTACATACTTAATAAGTGCTTATTGAGTGAATGAATTTAGCCATTAGGATGCCCAAAAGGGGTATAAGCTATGTATACTCTTTAATCTAGCAATAATACTACTAGGTCTGTATCCCAAAGAGATGGGAAAAAATGGCAAGGAACTTATTTGTACAAAAATATTTATAGCAGCTCTTTTTTGTAGTGGCTAAGAACTGGAAATTGAGGGGTTGCCCAACAACTGGTATATGATTGTAACAGAACAGTATTGTGCTAATAAGAAATGACCAGCAGGATGATTTCAGAACAAAAACAGGAAGACTTATGTCAACTGATACAAAGTGAAGTGAGCAGAACCAGAACATTGTATATAGTAACAGTGTGTTGGTAAGCAAAATGCGCTCCTTAGCACTTAGTTCAACAAGTGCCCTTGAAGAGTTTGATTTGTTTCCTTTGAGTAATTCAGTGTATTTCATTGAGCCTTACTAGGTGCTAAGCCCCAGGCCCAAACCCCTATTAGGTGTGAAACCTATGTGGGTGTGGATTGGTGACTGGGGTGGGGCCCAAGGTGGGGCTGGCTAAGGGGAGGTGCTAACTCCAGAGCCATGCCCTACTAGGTGTTAACCTAACCTATGTGGATGTGAACCTCCCAGGGTCCTAAGGGGAGGGGCTAACTCAAGAGCCAATCATAGCAGCCTAAGTTCTGGTCATTCAGATGACAGTTGATGACATCTGAAGCTCTATAAGAAGGGAGGACAGAGCCATTTGTGCAGGGCTCTCCAGATGGTGTTGATGAGGAGACTCCGGGCAGCTGTAGCTAAGGAGCCCTCCAGCTTGTAAACCCGGATGCTGAGACTTTGTTGAACTCTGGTAACTATGTATTGGGATTTGAATCAGACAAGGTCTGTCTGTTGATGTTTGTAATTTATTTGTATTTTATTCTGAAGTTCAGGGTGCTGGCTTTTTCCTCTGAACTAAGTGAATGATATTTGTATGCTGAATTAAAGTAAGCTTGTCAACCCCTTCACCTTGCTTTCCTTAGTTAAGCAGATCAAAAGAACCTGTGCTGTTGGCAGCTTTCTGGATGCTGGCTGTGGGTAGATCTTACACCCCCACAGAAGCTGTGGGTGGCTCTTACACCCCCACAGAAGCTGCTAGCCAGATTGTTGAAACAAACAGCAGCTTTGGAAAATGAAAAACTGTGAATGACTTAGCTCTTCTTAGCAATACAATGATCCAAGATAATCCCAAAGGACTCATGATGAAAAATCTATTTGCTTCCAGAGAAAGAACTGCTATTGTCTGAATACAGACCAAAGCATACTACCTTCCTTCCTTCTTTTCTTTCTTTCTTTCTTTCCTTCCTTCCTTTCTGTCTTCCTCCCTTTCTTTCTTCCATCCATCCTTCTTTCCATCCTTCCTTTCTGAATTTTCTTGTACAAAAGGACTAATTTGGAAATGTTTTCATGATTGCACATGGATAACCTATACCAGAATGCTTACCATCTTAGGGAGAGAGGGATAGAATTTGGAATTCTAAACTTTAAAAATAAAGTTAAAATTTGCTTTTACATGTAATTGAGGGGAAAATAAAATATATTTTAAAAAGGAAAATATACATTTAAATTTAAAAAAACTAAGACTTAAAAGGGGGGGAAATTTAGCAGTAGAGTATCCTTGTAGTTTCAGTAGAGTGGTGGAATCTGAAGATGGCAAGAGTTTGAGTAGAAGATGGGGAAATACAGGCAATGGATACAGATGGCCCTTCTTGAGAATTTTAGACAGTTTTGGACATATCATGTCACACACACACACACACACACACACACACCACCACCACACCACCCCCATTCAACAAACTCCGGTAGCTTCCTATTATCTCCAAGAGCATTCAAAATCCTTCATAACCTAGCCCTCTCCTACATTTCCAGTCTTCTTACATCTTATTCCCCAACACATATTCTTTGATTTACTGACACTGGCCTCCTGGCTCTCCAGCTTCCTTTAAGTCCCAACTAATATCTCACCTTCCACAGGAAGCCTTCCCAGACCCCTCTTAATTCCAGCACCTTCCTTGTTAATTATTTCCCATGTATATACAGCTCATTTTGTATATATTTGTTTGCATGTTGTCTCCTCCATTAAATTATAAGCTCCTTGAGGGCAGGGACTCTCTTTTGCCTCTTTTTTGTATCCTCAGAACTTAGCATAGTGCCTAGAACAGCATAGTGCCCTGGAACATAGTAGGTGCTTTAAATGTTAACTGATTATTGATAGCTATTAGAAAGTTCTTTTTAAAAAAAAAGTGGCAGGTTATAAGCATTTTGAAGTATTTAATACCTATGAAAGATAGAGGACTACCTGGAAGTGGGGAGAGTGAAGAGAATGAAACAGATTTTCCCTTGCCTTTCCCTTTTATTCTCCCTCTACTATACTCTCTGGGTCTGATTTTAAACCCTGCTTGTCTCCATCCCATTCTCCTTCTTCCTACACTCAATTCAACAACTGGCTAGAGATTAAAGGATTATTATCAATAATGTGTATGTGTGGGGGTGGTGCCAAGATGGTGGAGTAAAGGCAGAGACTCACTTGAGCTCTCCCCAAACCTCTCCAAATACCTTTAAAAAATGACTCCAAACAAATTCTAGAGCAGCAGAACCTACAAAAAGATGGAATGAAACAAATTTCCAGCCCAAGACAACCTGGTAGGTCAACAGGAAAGGTATGTTGCACAAGGCTGAGAGAGGAACAGAGTCCAGCACAGGCCATAGTAGGTCAGACCAGGCCCCAGCAAACCCAGAGCAGGCCTCAGAGGTCTGAAGCACTGGCAGCAGTGGCAGTTTCCAGACTTCATAGCCCACAGAAACCAAAGACAATTTAGAAGGTCAGTAGGAGAGGTCTGTTGGACCTGGGTGAGAGAGAAGCATAGTCCAGCAGCAGCAGCTACTTCTGGAGCTCTCCAGCTCACAGGTAAGGGGATCAAACAACTGGTCAGAAGGAGATTACAGTGGTCTCTGTGCTAGCACTGAGGCAGGATTCTGTTGCTTTCCCCATATTTGGATGTGGGTCACAGCCCTAGGAAGCAGTCCTGGAGTGAGGAGCACTAGCATAGCAGAGCTTGAGGCAGCAGTGGAGAGGGGACCCTCCTCACAGTTGTAAGGCAGGAAAGAGTGCTTGTGGTCATTCACAGGCCAGAGCACAGGCCAGGAGAGGAGTAAACACCTCTCCTTTGCTCATATCACTGAAAACTTATAAGTCCCTAGAAGTATCTCTGAAAACAGTTGCACAAAACCCCTGAAGCTTGGGACAGCATGCCCTCTACACTAGAAGCAGAGCCCTACCTTAACAAAGAGTTAAAAAGTCAAGTAATATGCTGGAAAAATGAGCAAACAACAGAAAAAAACTTGGATTATAGAAACTTACTTTGGTGACAAGGAAGATCAAAACACACACTCAGAAGACGACAAAGTCAAAGCTCCTACATCCAAGGCCTCCAAGAAAAAACATAAATTGGTCTCAGGCCATGGAGGAGCTCAAAAAGGATTTTGAATATTGGGAAGAGAAATGAGAGTGATGCAAGAAAATCATGAAAAACAAGTCAACAGCTTGCTAAGGGGGACCCAAAAAAATACTGGAAAAAATAACACCTTAAAAAACAGATTAGACCAAATGGCAAAAGAGGTCCAAAAAGCCAATGAAAAGAAGAATGCCTTAAAGAGCAGAATTGGCCAAATGGAAAAGGAGGTCCAAAAGCTCACTGAAGAAAATAATTCCTTAAAAATTAGGATGGAGCAAATGGAAGCTCAAGAAAATATAAGACAAAACCAAAAGAATGAAAAAAATATGAGACAATGTGAAATATCTCATTGAGAAAACAACTGACCTGGAAAATAGATCCAGGAGAGATAATTTTAAGATTATGAGACTACCTGAAAGCCATGATTAAAAAAAAGAGCCTAGATGTCACCTTCTAAGAAATTATCAAGGAAAACTGCCCTGATTTTCCAGAATCAGAGGACAAAATAGAAATTTAAAGAATCCACAGATCACTTCCTAAAAGAGATCCCCAAAGGAAAACTCCTAGGAATATTATAGCCAAATTCCACAGTTCTCAGGTCAAAGAGAAAATATTGCAAGCAGCCAGAAAGAAACAATTCAAGTATCATGGAGCCACAATCAGGATAACCCAAGATTTAGCAACTTCTACATTAAACAATCAGAAGGCGTGGAATATGATAATTCTGGAGGGCAAAAGAACTAGAATTACAACCAAGAATCATCTACCCAGCAAAACTGAGTATAATCCATGAGGGGAAAAAAATGGACATTCAATGTGTTTCACAAATAACACACGGGAAGCACTGGAGTTTTTCGACTCCAGCCTTTAACAGGTTCACTCTTGATCCAGTCAGACAAGAAGGACAGGAAGACAGCTTTGGAGGAGTTAATAATCTTACTTTATTCTAGTCTAGTCTTCTCAAAAGGGTTGCTGATAATGGGAGCACCAATTCCTACAGCATTCCCTGATCACACTCCTCACAGGGGCAGGTAAGACTATAGTAGGAGCTACAACTCCAACAGAATTCCCTAAGTCTCAATGGGGGCCGGTTGAGGCAAACAGCTTCCCCCCAAGCCTTGATGGGGGCCAATCAAGGTGCACACAGCATTACACTGTCACATTCTCCTACAGGTTTCCCACTCACTGACCAGTGCTGACTTGCTTTATCGGGCAACAGATCAAAGAAAGCATATTGCCAGCAATAACTTCACAGGTTAACTAACAATTTTGTCATTCAGCACAAGCATAGTAAGTATCACATTATGTCACCCCATATCTCACTGTACAGTCTCAGTAGGACTGTCTATCACTATGATTCTAGGAATTACTATCTAGAATCTTTGGGGCTATTCTGGGACTTACTATCTAACACCTGGAAACTAAAGATTGCCATGGCCATGGATCCTGAGAAACTAAACTCTAAAAAGGATAACAAAATCCTCCTAACTTGCACAATGAGATAGAGGAATTTCATGCATTCTTGAGAAATGACCACAGCTAAATAGAAAGTTTGACTTTCAAATACACAACTCAGGAGAAGCATGAAAAGGTAAACAGGAAAAAGAAATCATAAGGGACTTATTAAAGTTAAACTGTTTACATTCTTACATGGAAAAATGATATTTGTAACTTATAAGACGTTTCTCATTATTAGGGTAGTTAGGAGTATATATAGACAGAGGGCACAGGTGTGAATTGAATGTGAAGGGATGATATCTAAAAAATAAAATTATGAGGTGAGAGAGGAATGTACTGGGAGAAAGAGAAAGAGAAAGGTGGAATGGGATAAATTATCTCACATAAAAGAGGCAAGAAAGAGCTTTTACAGTGGAAGGGAAGAGGAGAGAGATGAGAGGGAATGAGTGAACCTTACTCTCATCAGAACTGGCTCAAATAGGTAATAACATACACACTCAATTGGGTATAGAAATCTGTCTTACCCTATAAGGAAGTAGGGGGGAAGGGGATAAGAGAAGGTGGGGTGATAGAAGGGGGGCAGATTGAGGGAGGATGTATTCAGAAGCAAAACACTTTTGAAGAGGGACAAGGTGAAAGAAGAGAGAATAAAATAAACAAATGGGGGGGAGACGGGGATGGGATAAGGTGGAGCAAAATATAGTTAGTCTTTCACAACATGACTATTATGGAAGTATTTTGCATGACTACACATATATAACCTGGGTCAAATTGCTTGCCTTCTCGAGGCAGGGGGAGGAGGGGAACATGGAGGTGATAATCATTTAATATCAATTTAGTAACTTCAATAAGGGCCTGTAATATTAATTAAGGTGAGACTTTTTTACTGTTTTAGAACTTATTTGTACTGTTTTAGAATGATAAATTAACTGTCTTTGATTGAGTCTAACTAGGTGCTAAACCCCAGGACCACACCCTTCTACTAATTAGGTGTGAAGCCCCAGGCTGGTTAGCAAACTAGTTCACTAGTTTGAGAGAGGCAGGAAGCTCCCAGGGCCCTAAGGGGAGTTGCTAAGACCAGAGTCAACTGTATACACCTAAGTTCTAGTCAATCAGATGATGTCCTTAAGGTATAAAAAGAGAGAATAGAGTTGTTTGCTTGGGGCTCTCAGTCATGGGGGAATGTTGATGTGGAGACTCTGGGCAGCTGTCCTTAAGAGCCTTCCATCTTGTGAACCCAGATGTTGATGCTTTCCTGGTAACTATAAATTGTGATTTGGTCTGTTTCTAATGTATGTTTGTAATCTGTTTGTATTTGCTCTGAAGTTCAGGGTGCTGGCTTTTCCTCCTGAACTAAGCGAATGATATTTGTATGTTGGATTAAAGTAAGATTGTTAACTCCTTAAAGTTACTTTCCTTAGTAAAGCAGATCAAAAGAATCTGTGCTGTCAGTGTTCCTGTTGTTGGGCTTGTGTTGGTCTCTCACCCCCACAACATCTGCTAGCTGAATTGCTGCTACAGGGCCAGAGCCTGAACTAATCAACCAGAGGAAAATTTTGGACCTAACAACTTTGTTCTCTGAGTAAACTCAGAATACCTCTTCCTATGTCAACAAGCCCAGATGGGACTGACTTAAGAACATTTTTTCCTCTGTTTGTGGCCATTCAGGAAGACCCTTAACCTTAAACACTATCTTGAACAATGGGACTTTTCCCTTATCTCAGTATTTAATAGACATATGCTATGTTATGGTATGTTAATGATAAAGAAAATACAGATGCCCTGGATTATAATTTCAATGGACATTTTGTCAACTCTCTTATTGTATTTACAACCCCTCCAATTAAGAAATTCCTTTCTTACACTGTGATTAAACATACATGGAGATCATAAATTTTGAGTGACACAGACATGCTGAATTGGGACTGTACTGAAATGCATTTAAACCTTCTCACTCTTTTGTTCGGTAGTCATAACTTATGTTCTGGCTCCTTGTACATACAAGTAAGCTAGCTTTGCTAGCTTTAAGGGAATAAACATTATGAATTTACATATCACTTAGCTCATTTGCCTCTTTTAACCAAACTTGTAGGTCAACAGAGGACAGGAGAGAATTTAGAATTCAAAGTTTTTAAAATGAATCTTAAAATTGTTTTTACATATAACTGGAGAAAAATAAAATACAAAATAAAAATTTTTTTTTAAATAATGTCTGTGTGCACATCTTGTAGATGACAGCATTAGACTGAAGTACTACTTTTATAAGGTCAGAATTCTCTTGTCTCATGGTTAATTTTAGAACCCAATCCTATGTGGACCTGGCTTGTGCTCAATGTTGGGTGGCCTCAGATAGAAACAATGGTCTGTAAAAAGTAATTATGTTACAACAAAGTTGATCCTCTTGTTCCTCATTTCCTGAGGAAAAAAAATAAACAAAAAGAACTAAGGAACTGGCTGAGCTTAATCTGAGTCTCCAGATGCTGAGCAAAACTGACCTCTTTCTCTCTGACACACACACCCACCCCACCCCACCCTACCTTCCGCTCTCCCCCCCCACACACACACACACAACTAGAAACTACTGACTGGTTCAGAACAAAAGAAGAAAGGTCAAGTAGCAGTGTTGAGAATGACCCAGAGCCTAGTCAGAAAAAAAAATCAACTCCCTCCTGAAGTGAAATGCTGGGATTGGCAACCATCTGATGGAGTGTTTAAACAGCCAGGCAGAATGGGGCTATAAAATGGAGAAAGATGGCTAGATTCTCTTTAAACAGACAGGAAGATTAAAAGGCTTTAAGGGAGGAAATTGACTCAGATGGGTGGTGTTCGCAGGTAAGCATGAAATATTACATGGCTTCAGGGCAAAAACAAGCTCTTAATATGAATTTCAATTTAACCCTTATTTAACAGAGCTAGACTATGGAGCTTGGATATGAAAAAGGACAAAATGTCCTTATAAATCTTAGTGATCATAGACCCTGGAACTGGAAACCTCACATTAAGTTTCATTCCTTGCCAGTGGCATAGCTTCTCTCAAAGCTATTCTCATAATCTCAAGATTCCAACTCCTCCTTTATACCACCTCCCTCACATTATAGGCAGAACAAAGTTACTTCATTTGTTTTTCTTTTTAATAATTCAAGATTACTAGACTTACAATATTCTACTGCACTCCAGTCTGTGGCCTTGGAAAAAAATGGAAACAAAAAAATTCTGTTTCAGCTAATCATGAGTCAAAGTTTTGATAGTGCATTTTCCTGAATGAGTTTTTTAAAAAATGTATTAAGTGCTACGTTCTAGTGACTTTTCTAAGCACTATCAATTGATAATCATTTAATATCAATTTAATAACCTCAATAAGGGCCAGAACCTGAACTAATCAACCAGAAGAAGAGTCAGGATCTAACAGCTCCTTTGTTCTCTGAGTTTACTCAGAGAATACCTCTTCCTATGTCAACAAGCCCAGATGAGGCTGATTTAAGAGCCCTCTTTCCTCTGTCTATGGCCCCTAAGGATGAGATTCTTAATCCAAGACAGTATCTTGAGTAATGTGACTTTTTCTTAATATTTTATGGACATATACTGTTATGGCACATTAATGGCAAATTAAACACAATTTCGATTGACGCTTTGTCAACTCTTACTGTATTTACAACCTATTCAATTAAGAAATGTCCTTTTCTCGTACCATGGTTAAACATATATGGAGATCATAAATTTGAGTGACACACACATGCTGAGTAGGGAATGTTCTAAAATGTATTTAGGCCTTCTCATTCTTTTCTTCGGATAGTCAGAACTTATGCTCTGACTCCTTATACGATCAAGTTCTCTAGCTTTGCTAGCTTTAAGGGAATAAACAATATTAATTTACATACCACCTAGCTTGTTTGCCTCCTTTAACCAAATTTTCAGGTCCACATGACACAGGTAATAATAATAGCTAACACTTAGATAGTGCTTTAAGCTTTGCAAAATGCTTCATAAATATTATCTTATCTAACTCTAACCCTGGGAGGTAGATGCTATCACTATCCCCATTTTACAGTTGAGGAAAGTGAAGCAGACTGAGCTTAAGTGACTTGTCCAGTGTCACACAGCTAGTAAGTGTTTGAGGATTTTGATTTCTAGTCTTCCTTCCTCTAAGATAAATGCTTAATCCACTGCACCATCAAAATTGCTATCAAGGAAATAACAGCAACATATTACAAAGATCACATACTATAACCAGATTGGATTTAAACAAGGAATGCAAGGTTGGTTCAATATTAGGAAAACTATAAGCATAATTGACTATCAATAACAAAAAAATATTATTTTAATAGATGCAGGAAAGCATTTGACAAAACACGTCTTCCATTTCCGTTGGAAAAAAAATACTTTAGAAAGCACAGGGATAAATGGAGTTTTCCTTAAAATGATAAGTATTATCTATCTTAAACAAAGATCTAGCATTATCTGTAATGGGGATAAACAACCCTTTCCAATAAGATTAGGGGTAAAAGAGATTTCTATTATCACCATTACTATATTACCATTATTTGTTATGATAGCAATAAGCCAAGAAAAAGACATTAAAAGATAAGTATGGGCAATGAGTAAACAAACCTATCATACTTTGCAGAGAACTCTAGAGTTAAATAGAAAGCTAAACAAAACAATTAACTTCAGCAGAGTTGCAATATATAAAATAAACCCACATATATCATTAGCATGTTTGTATATTACCAACAAAACTCATCAAGTAGAGATAGAAAGAGAAATTCCATTTAAAATAACTACAAGTAGCATAAAATACTTGGGAGTCTATCTGCTGAGATATACATAGGAATTATATAAACATAAATAATTACAAAACACTCTTCACACAAAGACAGATCTAAAAAACCTGGAGAAATATTAATTGCTCTTGAGTAGGCTGAGCCAATATAATCAAAATGACAATACTACCTAAATTAATTTACTTGTTCAATTTCATACCAATCAAATTACCAAAGAATTACTTTACAAAGTTAGAAAAATTATAACAAAATTCATCTGCAAGAACAAAAGGGAGTCAATTTTAAAAATGTGAAAGGTGACTAGCAGTACTACATTTCAAACTACCCAACAAAGCTGTAATCATCAAAAAGACTTGGCAAGAAATAGAGAGATTGATCAGTAGATCAGATTATTTACACAATATACAGAAGCAAATGAGCACAGTAACCTTGTATGAGATAAACCCAAAGATCCCAACTACTTGTACAAGAACTCAGTATCTGACAAAAAAAAAAAAACACTGGGAAAACTGGAAAACAGTCTGGCAGAAATTAGGCACATACCAACATCTCGTGTCATATACCAAGATAATAGGCACATAATTCAGAAATAAAAGGGGATATAAGCAAACTGGTGAAGCATGGAAGAAATTACCTGTCAGATTGATGCATAGGGGAATAGTTCATAACTAATTAAGAGATACAGAGGTTCACAAGAAGTAAAATGGATAATTTTGATAGCATAAAATTAAAATTTTTTTACAAACAAAACTAATGCAGCTAAAATTAGAAGAAAAAGCAGGAAAATCAGGCAAAATCTTTGCAGCAAGTTTCTCTGTTATAAAGGTCTAATTTCTCAAATATACAGGAAAGTTATTTGCAAGAATAAGAGTTATTCCTCAATTGATAAGACGTCAAATTATTTGAACAGGAAGTTTTGGGAGAAAAAAAATCAAAGCTGTCAATAGCCATATGAAAAAAAAATCCTACAAATCACTAATAATTAAAGAACTGCAAAATTAAAACAATTCTGAGGCACCATCTCATACACAACAGATTGTCTAAGATGTCAAAAAAGGAAAATAACAAATGTTGGAGGGAATGTGGGAAAATAGGTACACTAATATACTGTTAATGGAGCTGTGAATTAGTCCAACCAGTCTGGAAAGCAATTTGGAACTATTCCCAAAAGTTATTGAATTGTACATATCCTTTGACCCAGTGATGCTACTACTACGTCTATACTTCAAACAGATCAAAGAAAGAGGACAGGGGCTGATAGCATCTCTTTTTGTGCTAGCAAAGAATTGGAAATGGATGGAATGCCCAACAATTGGGGAATGGTTGAACAAGTTATAGTACATGAAAGTGATGAAACACTACTGTGCTGTAAGAAATGATGAAGGGACGGTTTCAGGAAAACCTGGGAAGACTTATATGAACTGATGCAAACTGAAGTGAGCAGAACCAGAACATTATGTAGAAACAACAGTATTGTAAAGATAACCAACTTTGAAAGACTTAGTAATTCTGATCACAATGACCCACCACAACTCCAAAGGACTCATAATGAAATATGCTATCTGCCTCTACAAAGAGAGCTGGTGGACTCTGAGTGCAGATTGAAGCATATTTTCTTCTATTTCTATCTCTCTCTTTTTTGCTTATTTTTTTTCTTGGAACACAGCTAATGTAGAAATTTGTTTCGTATGTCTAAACATACAAAAGGGCCTTATTTTTCCTGCCTTCTCAGTAGGTGGGTAAGGGAGAAAATTTGGAACTGAAAATGAAATTGAGAAAATTAAATAAGATATTAATTTTTTTAAATTTCTTACTTTTAAAAAGGAAAGCTATAAGTAGTTAGGAGTATTTAATAGCTTGCATTTAAGATTTGCAACTATTTTCTTACTTGATCCTCACAGCAACCCTGGAAAGTAGGTGCTATTATTATCATCCCCTTTCTACAAATGAAGAAATTGAGGCAAAAAAAAGCTAAATGACTTGCCCATGGTCACACAGCTTGTAAGTGGCTGAGGCTAAATTAGAACTCAAGTCTTCCTAACTCCAGGCCCAGTTCTCTATCCACTGAACACCCAAGTAGATTTGGAGATTTCTATAAACTCGATTTTATTCTGTTCTTCTTTAAATGCAGAAATACTTGTTAACTGTTGTTTTAGTACAGAATAGGAAAAATGTAAAAGTTATTAAAAAAAGAGATTTCATTCATCCTTTGCCATAATAAGACTCACTGTAACTTCCTCTTACTAATCACAGCTCTAACAAAATAAATCTACCACTTCAAGACTTTTTCAACTTTTTAATACTTCTAACATTGGACCTTTCAGTTGTGTGTCCTCTCTGGACATGCTTCATTTAATTAGTGTTCCTTTAGATGTGGGACATCCCGAACTGAACATAACATTGTAGATGTGACCTGAGCAGTGAAGGGCACAAGAAGACTATGCCTCCTTTGTTCTGGACATTGTATCTCTATTAAAGCAACCTAAGATTACATTGGCCTTTTGGGCAGCCACGTTGTGGCCTTGGTTTATGTGGACCTTGCTGTTCTCAAACCACCCCTACTCAACAATCAGGCCTTCTCTACATAAAGGACTTGTTCTGGCAGGTCCAACCCAATAAAACATCATCATCACCATGATAGCTAACATTTACATAGTGCTTACTATGTGCCAGGCACTGTGCTAAGTACTTTACAAATATTATCTCATTTGATGCTTACAACTACCCTGTGAGTTGGGTGCTATTATATATTATTTTACAGTTGAAGAAACTGAAGCAAAGAGAGGTTAAGTGACTTGCTCAGGGTTACCCAGCTAGTAAGTGTTTGAAGCTGGATTTGAACTCAGGTCTTCCTGACTCTTATCTACTTGGTGGCCACCTGGAACATGCAGTTCTCCCCCAGTCTGTACTTTAACCTCTAAACATAAATTTACATTTCTTTCTCTTAAATTTCCTCCTGTGATCTAACTGTTCAGGAATGGCTAAATAAGTTGTGGTACAGAAATTTAACAAAAAGATGACTATGAGCAAAGCTGAGAAGCATAAGGAGATTCCTATGAACTCATTTATGCAAAGTGGAATAACAGAATCTGGCAAACAATATACACAATGATTACAGTGATGTAAATGGGAAAAATAACCACAAAACAATAATGGAATTTGGAATGCTTCCAAATTTATAGCAATCAAATTTGATTCCAGAGCATGGATATAAAAAGGCACATCCCTTGATAACCTCAGGGAAATGGATGAATATTTACAAAAATACAAATTGCCCAGGTTATTAGAAGAGGATGTAAATTACCTAAGTAACCCCATCTCAGAAAAAGAAATTGAGCAAGCCATCAATGAACTCCCTAGGAAAAAATCTCCAGGGCCAGATGGTTTTACATGTGAATTCTATCAAACATTTAAAGAGCAATTAATTCCCATACTTTATAGACTATTTTGAAATATAGGTGAAGAAGGAGTCCTACCAAATTCTTTTTATGAAACAAATATGGTACTAATACCTAAATCAGGAAGAGTCAAAACGGAGAAAGAAAATTATAGACCAATTTCCCTAATGAATATTGATGCAAAATTTTTAAATAAAATATTAGCAAAAAGATTGCAGCAACTTATTAGGAGAATAATACACTATGACCAGGTAGGATTTATTCCAGGAATGAAAAACTGGTTCAATATTAGGAAAAGTATCAGCATAATTGATCATATAAATAACAAAACTAGCACAAACCATATGATTATCTCAATAGATGCAGAAAAAGCTTTTGACAAAATACAACACCCATTCCTATTAAAAACACTAGAAAGCATAGGAATAAATGAAGTCTTCCTTAAAATTACAAATAGCATCTACCTAAAACCATTGGCAAGCATTATATGTAATGGAGATAAGCTAGATGCATTCCCAGTAAGGTCAGGGGTGAATCAAGGATGTCCATTATCACCACTATTATTCCATTTGGTACTAGAAATGTTAGCTTTAGCAGTAAGAGAAGAAAAACAAATTGAAGGAATTAGAACAGGCAAAGAAGAAACTAAATTATCACTTTTTGCCGATGATATGATGATTTACTTAGAGAATCCTAGAAATTCAAGTAAAAAATTACTTGAAATAATGAATAAGTTTAGCAAAGTTGCAGGATATAAAATAAACCCACATAAATCCTTGGCATTCCTATACATTACTAACAAAGCCCAACAGCAAGAGACAGAGAAATTCCACTTAAAGTTACTATAAAATATTTGGGAGTTTACCTGCCAAGATAAACCCAGGGCCTATATGAACATGATTACAAAACATTTCTCACACAAATAAAGTCAGATCTAATTAAATGGAATAACATCAGTTGCTCATGGTTAGGCCAAGCTAATATAATAAAAATGACAATTTCACCTAAATTAATTTACTTACTCAGTGTCATACCAATTGAACTACCAAAAAATTATTTTACAGACCTGGATAAAATAATAACAAAATTCATCTGAAAGAACAAGAGGTCCAGAATATCAAGGGAATTAATGAAAAGAAATGCTAGGGAAGGTGGCCTAGCCATACCAGATATCAAACTGTACTATAAAGCAGCAGTCCTCAAAACTACGTGGTACTGGCCAAGAAACAGAATGGTAGGTCAGTGGAATAGGTTAGGTATACAAGATGCATAGGACAGTGGCTATAGCAAACCCAGAGTCCAGCTTCTAGGTTATGAATTCACTATTCCACAAAAACTGCTTGGAAAATTGTAAAATGGTAGCGCAGAAACTGGGCATAGATCCATATCTTACACAATATACCAAAATAAAGTCAAAATGGGTACATGATTTAGGAATAAGGGCTGACACTATAAGCAATTTGGGAGAGCAAGGAATAGTTTACCTGTCAGATTTATGGGAAAGGGAAGAATTCATGACCCAACAAGAGATAGAGAGCATTACAAAATGCAAAATGTATAATTTTGATTATGCTAAACTGAAAAATTTTTGTATAAACAAAGCCAATGCAACAAAGATTAGGGGGGAAGCAGAAAATTGGGAGAAAATCTTTATAACCAGTGTCTCTGATAAAGGTCTCATCTCTAAAATATACAGGGAACTGAGCCAAATTTATACAAGTCATTCCCTAATTGAGAAATGGTCAACGGATATGAACAGGCAGTTTTCAGAGGAAGAAATTAAAGAGATATATATATATATGTATAGGCATATGAAAAAATGCTCTAAATCGCTATTGATTAGAGAAATGCAAATCAAAACAACTCTTAGGTACCATATCTCTCCTGTCAGATTGGCTAACATGACAAAACAGGAAAATGATAAATGCTGGAGAGGATGTGGGAAAATTGGAACATTAATACATTGTTGGTGGAGTTGTGAATGGACCCAGCCATTTTGGAGAGCAATTGGGAACTATGCCCAAGGGGCTATAAAAATGTGCATACCCATTGACCCAGCAATACCACTTCTAGGGCTATATCCCAAAGAGATCACACAAGTGGGAAAGGGACCTGTATGTTCCTTTATAGCTGCTCTTTTTGTGGTGGCAAAGAATTGGAAATCAAGGGGATGCCCATCAATTGGGGAATGGCTGAACAAGTTGTGGTATATGAATGCAATGGAATACTATTGTGCTATAAGAAATAGGGAAGATTCAGACTTCATAACAACCTGGAAAGACCTACATGATCTGATGCTGAGTGAGGGGAGCAGAACCAAGAGAACATTATACACAACCACAGACATATTGATTCTGTGATGACTAACTTTGATAGACTTGGCTCTCCTCAGCAATACAAGGCTCAAAGACAGCTCCAGAGGACTCATGATGGAAAAAGCTAGCTACATCCAGAGAAAGAACTGTGGATTCTGAATGCAGATTGAGGCAAACTATTTGCTGTCTTTTTTTTCTCTTCATTTTTGGTTTTGTTTCTTCTCTCTCATGATTCATTCCATTGGTTATAATTCTTCTTTGCAACTTAACTATTACGTAAATAAGTTTAGTGCGAAGGTTTATGTAGAATCTATATCAGACAGCATGGAGGAAGGAGGAGGGGAGGGAAGGGAAGAAAATTTGAAACTCAAGAACACATAAAACTAAGTGTTGTAAACTAAAAATAAAAAATCCAATTAATAAAAAAAATAATTTTAAAAAACGGCACATCCCTCATGCTTCTTTGCAGAGGCAGGTGACTATTGGTGTAGAGCACTACATATAATGGCAGACTTTTCCAATATGATGGTTAGTTTTGCTGACCTATTTGTTCCCTCTTTTTTATTCTTTCATTTGTTGGATGGCTCTCTGGAAATAAGAGGGACACATTGGAATATACAGGTAATATGAAATAAAAAATTATCAATAAAATTTATTTTTTTAAACTGCATCCTGTTAGTTTCAGTACAGCAGTGTTAACCTCCTGTGTGGCCAAAGCAGAGAGAAACATGGAGTAGGGCGGTGTTGTGGAAAAGGGACATGGATGTGGGGCCGAAGGAAGTGGGTTCCAATCCTACCTATGAAAATCATTTAATCTCTATGGACCATCATTGGAAAAAATGAGAGGAGTAGTTCAGAGGACCTGACATCTACGCTATTTTCCAGATCTAAATAATGACCATTGCTTGTAGTTAGCTGACAGGGACAGCCAAAGATTCTTTTGGTCCTTAGCCCTACAGACAAGTTCTTGCCCAGTTCTCTTGTTTCTTTTTTGAGAAGCCAAAAGACAATTTCTGTGGCCAGATCTCTAAATCAAATTGGGAATTCTCATTCTACAGGAATACAAGCCTTCTTGGAAAGCTCAAGTACCAGGAAATAAATGTGATGCCTAACCAGAAGGGTTTGGGATTTCTTGGACATTTTGAGCAGGTACTATAACTGAAGATACAGGTCTTCCTCTTTCCAAAATACACCAGTAAATCATATTAGAAATCAACCACACCCACACATAGTGGTAACAGTGAGTCTGGCAGGAGTTAAACTTTATAGGTAATCAGTTTCCTTATAAAATCATGATTTCAGAGATGTAAGAAATAATATAGTCCGAGGGTTGCCAATATTGTTGCAAAATTAATAATAATATCACATCATGATAGTGTTTTAAGGTCTATAAAACTTTTCCATTAGCCTTCTCCCTCTCAACTGTCTTAAGCACATCATGCATGATTGTCCCCATTTTAAAGATGAAAAAACTGAGCTTCAAAAGAAGTGAACTGTCCAAGATCACACAGCCAGTAAACTACCAGAGTCAATGTTCTATCCACTAAAATAAATGAAAGGCAAAAAGTTTTGACAGGCCACTATCCTAATATCTCTAAATATTAGGTTTAAATTTGTTCTAAATACTTATTTTCTGGCATGGGAAATGCCAGGACAGAATCCAAAAATAAAATTAGTGAATTTTCCTAAACATTATCAGGAAAACCAATAAAAACTCAAAATTGTTTATTGAAACCCTTTAATCCCAGAGGACATCCATGTAATATACAGAACATACAAAGCTCAATGTTTTCTCAGGGCTTTGGCATCCAGGGCTTCCTTCAAGTCTTAGCTAAGATACTACCTTCTGCAAGTAGCCTTTTCCCCTCTCCTGCTGCTAATATCTACCCTCAGATGGAAAGTGGTGAACTCCAGATATATCTTGTATGAACATATGGTTATTTACGCCTTGCCTCCCCGGTTAAGATGTGAATTCCTTGAGAGCCGGAAGGGACTATTTTTTTTTCTCCTTTCTTTGTATCTCCAGAGTTTAGCACAGTGCCTGACATACAGGCACTTTTAATAAATGCTTGTTGACCGACTATTCGATCATTTAGTAATGTTTCAATATTTGGATTTTTATAATTATGCTGCCCAGGACTGCTGTTCATTAACAATCTCTAGTCATTTTGAATAAGTAGTTTACGAAGGGGAAAAATTTCTCACTGGAGCTGAGACAAACTTGCAAATTAAGAACTTAACAAGATACTCCATTTCTCGCAACTAATTTTGGCTAGCAAGATTTTCAAATGTTAGGTGGCTACTCAGGGACCTCCCAAAATGTTTCCATAAATATCGAGATTTTGTGTTGGGGAAGGTGCCCCTCTGAAAGCAAAACATGCCTTTGTGGACAGGTTGGCCACCTCCGATTATTCTGGCCAACCTCCTCATAGTGGAGAAAGCACTTTAACCTTAAAAGGTCTAGATAAATGAGGATTGTTCAGACTAGGGAAACAGGTCCAGCGTTAAGTGACTTGTCTGAGATTACACTCAGGTAAGCGTGAGAACTCAGACTAGAGAACTTAGTCCTTCCCACTCCCAGGTCAATTTCCTGTTCAGTTACTCCACGCTGCCTACCTCCCAGCTGCAAGCTGGACATGGATGTTTTCATCAACTAAGTTTTTCGGGGAATGAGCGCCCCAGAAGTTAGGAACAGCTCAGCTACGACAATAATTCCAAACTTACCGATGCGTGGAGGGTCCAGCCAGTAGAGAGTCCAGAAGGAATCCCTCCTTCCCTTCTTAAATTCCCGGGAGGCAAGTACAGATTTGGAGAGGGAAGGAGTGCCCTCGGCGAGGGTCTCACCCTTCTCTGTGTCTCCTCTCCGGCCTGGGAACCGGTCGGTGCCGACAGAGGGGACCTGCCCATTCTCTCAAGTCAGATCCCGGGGATCCCCAAGACGCCCATTCTTAAGCTGCAGCGCAGCGCAGCCCAGGCCCCGGTTCTCCCCATCCCCCCTGCCTACCTTCTCTCTGGCCGTCCCGGCCGCTGATCGAGCCAGTGTCACTCATGGCTGCGCGACTGGAAAGAGGACATGGAGGAGGAAAGAGAAAAGGGAGGAAAAGCAGGAGACAGGTCGGGCTGTGGCCCTGCCCGGCCTCCCAGCCGCCGGGATTCCAGGTTCCGGCCACTGACGTCACAGAGGCAATGGGGGGAGGGGGAGCCCTGGATCTGGGCATTCCGAGAAGGGCCCGCGGGACGGGACCGACTTTTGGCAGGCTCTCAGCTTAGGGGGCCGGAGGAGTCCCAAACTTCGATTCCAGGAAGCATCTAGGTGTACAGAGTCAGCGCCATGTGTCCGGAGAGCTCTCGGGGTTGTTAGGGCGAGTCGGCAGGAGGAGAGGCGAGGGGTGAGAGGCACGCGGACTTAAAGAGTAGGGTCTCCTCATCGGGCATGGGAGAGATAACATATGAGGCATGAGAAGTAGGAGAGCTATGCAAGAAAAACATTAGAATCCCTGTACTACAGGTTAACCAGTCAACAAGCACTGAGGGACTACTAGTCAATCAGCAAAAGGAAACTATCTTTCCCAGGAGCGTCGCTGCTCACCTCAGGCATTTGGGGAGGTGCTGTGATCGAGCCTTGGAGGATTTACTCATGCAAGGGGAGCGGGGTGGGAGAAATCGTGGCCCAGAATAAGGATCGTGCGTGATTGGGAGATCCCTAGGAATTGTGGGTCATCTTACCTAGAATCTGGTCAGCGCCTACAACACATCAGAGACTATAGTGATAGGTGACTGAGTATTGACGTACTTTGGGACCTCAGGGAGACCGGGATCAGGGATGCGGTTAAGGGGAGAAGGGAAGGCAGTACAGGGTCCTCCATGCTTATGGAAGAGTTTCTTAAAGAGACAGAAAAATGGTACCTTTCCCTAGCTGCTTTGGGAAACCCTTTCTTCCACAAAAAAGCATCAGCCCAGGAACTAAACATAGATTCTAGTTCTAGCTGTACCTCTGAGTCACCTTAGACAAGTCCCTTAACCTCTTCAGTAGGTAGGTTTGTAAGGGGCAGCTAGGCAGCAACGGACAGAGTGCTAGGCCTGGAGTCAAGAACACTCATCTCAAGTTTGAATCTGGCTTCAGACACTTAGTTATGTGACCCTGGCCAAGTCACTTAACCCTGTTTGCCTCAGTTTCCTCATCTGTAAAATGAACTGGGGAAGGAAAGAACAAATCACTCCAGAATCTTTACCAAGAAAACCCCAAATGAGTTCATGAAGAGTCGGTCATGACTGAAATGATTGAACAAAAATAATTCTTCCCCGCCCATCTTTGCACGTCAGTAGCAGAGCCCAGAAAATCAGTCTCCTAGATTCAATAGATTTAAAGGTGGAGTTGCAGGCTGACAATGTAAATACCACAAGGGTTTTGGGGGGCTGTGGGGGGGGGGAGGCTTGCACTTGTATCCCTGACACTTGGCACAGTGCCTTGCATATAGTAAGCGCTTAATAAATGCTCATCAATTGAATGACTTTATTTTGGGACAAGAGATACTTAAAAATAAATCACACAATTTAAGGAATCTCATGAAAACACACAGCAGAGTGGAAAGAATACTAAGGTGGGTCATCAGATCTGGTCCTTAGGCCTACCTCTGCCACTAAGGGCCAGGTCCCTTAACCACTCTGAGCTTCAGTTAACTCATCTGTAAAGTGGGACTTCCACATTGCCTTGGTGGTGGCAGCAGGATATCCCATCAGAAGATCTCTGATTCCAGGCATGGCTCCTTGCCTCCAAAGCAAAGCAGCAGATGCTGGGGGAAGGTGCAAAGCCTCCTCAAATATGACCCCACCAAATGCATCCACCCCCACAGGCACAGACCCTATATCGTTTTGGAAGTGGGCAGAGTGAACAAAAAGAGGTGGATGAGGTGGTGGACATTATGGAACTATCCTCCATGGTCACATAATGGTGGGCATCATAGGCTGGCTAGTAACAGTGGAAAAGAAGGGTGAATAGGGATGTTGAGGTTTAGGGGTGGTGAGACCCCAAGATAGTGACATATAGGTTCCACCCAAATGAATTCAACCCAAGCTTTCTTTCAGCCAAAGACAAGATTTATTAGGACATCCATAGAAGGTGGGCGTGATTCTAAAAATCCCCCATATTGGCTAGACTCTTAAGGAATTAGAGCATTAGCTAGACTCTGAAGGAATCTGACCACGTTAGTGGAAGCCAAATGGATCTTTTATACAGAAGACTGTGGGAACAAAGAAGGGGTCTAGATGGAATTAAGGGAGTGTGATCTAGGGTGGGGCCAGGAGCTGCCAAGGAAAGGGCAGCTAATTAACTGAGAAGGGCCAGTTTCCCTACATTTACAGTGGGGATGATGATAGCACCTACCTTCCCAGGTTTTTGTGAGGACTAAATGAAATGATAACTATAAAGTGCTTATTGGCACATGGTAAGCACTACATACGTGACAGTTACTATTATTATCGCTTTCATGCGTTCTCTCATACCACACTTCCGATATATGCTCTCCAGGCAAAGATGGGTTGTGGGGTGGATACTTTTTCAAATATAGAATGGACTAGATGGACTGGTGGCCTGGGATTAAGGAAACCTAGATGGATTTTAACACCAGCTCTACCATTATTAGCTAGTCACTTAACTTTGGCCAAAGCCACTCAACTAACTGGTCCTCAGTTTCCTCCTATGTAAAATGATGGAGTTGAACTCAATAGTCTTTAGGGCTCTTAATTCTATGAATCTACAAACTAGACTAATTTCAATGTGTATTAAGTGCCTACTCCCTCCAAGCATTGTTCTAGATGCTGTGATGAGTGTGTGCAAAGTTCTAGAGCAGTTCTAGTTCTAATGCAAAGAGAGGAGGAGGAAAAATGAAGTCATTTACCTCAAGGAGTTTCATTCTAGTGTGGGCGGAAATGTTGACAATCACAACATGATGATGATGATGATAGTGGTGATAACTAGTATGCTTTATACTACTTAAGTGTTTTAATAATTAACTTAATAAAATTATTTTAATAAAAGTAACTAGTATAATTTTAAGCTATAGTTTAAAATAGCACTAAAACTTTTGGTACAACTTGTATAGGCTTTATGGTTTGCAAAGTGCTTTTTCCATGTCGCATCATTTACAGAATAATGGTGGAAAGGGTGTAGGTTTAATAAGAAGAGTAATTATAAATAAGATGGGTTCAAAGGGGCGCATTGGAAGGGTAGGGTAGGACAGATAAGGACACAGAGAAAGGCCTGATATGGAGGAATATGAGGGATTGGAGAGTGGCTGCCAGTAGCAGGAATTTTAGCCTAGGTGACAGAGCCTATGAATCACCAAGATTATGAGTAAGGTAGCATAGGGAATAAACATGCTTTTCATAGGAGCAAAGGTAATGCTGATTTGATTATTAATCCCTGAGAAGGAGGCGGCTCGGTTATGCTAGCAGTCGCAGAGCAGATGTCGAGTTTCTCCTTGGTCTGTCTTAATGGCCTAGGAAAAGATTGGTGGAGTCCTAGGACATGGGTAGAGGTGTAACCTGTTCAGATATCAGCCAGGTAATCTACACCCCAAGGCACATTCCAGTGTTGTGTAGATTTTCCCCTGTTTTCCTCCCTCCCCCCACCCCCTTTCAAAGGGTCTTTGGTTTTAGACTGGTGACTACGTTTGGAGAGGGAGTGGCAACAAGTAGATTACTACCTCTTGGTTCGGCCTGATGATCCTAGGATCCCAGGATCATGGGTCTAGAGGTGGAAGGGGCCTCAGAGATAATCTAGCCCAACCACCTCATTTTTAACAGATTAAGAAACTGAGGCCCAGGAAAGTTAAGTGTCTTGACCAAGGTCACAAGTAAAAAAATCAGATGAAATTTAAACCCAGATACTATGAATCCAGTTCCAGTATAATAATAATGATCATTCAGAGCCTTAGCAAACATTCATAAAATCATTAATTTCTAATTGGGAGGCACATTACAGATTATCTAGTTTAATCCCTCTCTCTCTCTCTCTCTCTCTCTCTCTCTCTCTCTCTCTCTCTCTCTCTTTCTCTCTCTCTCCCCCTTCCCCGTACTTGCTTCTTCATGGAAGGAGAAGGTACCAGCAAGGGGGCATGATGCACAAAGCCAAAGACATACAAAAGCAGCATAGCTGGTGAGAAATGAGTAGAAGACTGTGTTGGACCCCCTCCTTAAAAGGAGCTTTTGAAGCTTGTGGCTCTGCTCTCAGATCACAGAGTTCATTAAGAGGGACAGAGAGTACTACTGAAATATGAGTACCAAGACTGATTTTAATCTTGCAAGATAATAAAATTTTCAAAAACATAGTCGTAGATTTAGAGCTGGAAAGGACCTTAAAGGCCATTAGAATAGAGATAATGAGTGCTATGATTAGACTCATTTTAAAGGAACACAATGGGAGCCTTTTGCTTTAAGACACATTTCAGTTAAGGACTTTGAAGTCTGTCCTTTTCAACTCTCATAGTAATAAAGAACTAAAAGGTGTCTATGAGTCAAGTTGAGCATGGCCAGGTTTTGATCAACTAGGCTTTAGAAAGGCTTCTCTCCCAGAACACCTTGTAATTACTAGTGAACTAGAATGTCCAAGTACTTTCTGTGAATGTTAGGAAAAGTTATTTAAACACTATTGCCCAGAAGACTGATAATGGGCAGGATCTGTACACCCAAAATAGCAGCTGACAGAGCTTGGGAGAGAGCCGTCTGCTCTCTGATCTCCCAGCTTCTGCAGGGGACCCAGGACAGCTGTTGCTCTTGCCCATGGGGGAAAAAAAGGGACCATGATGATGCTGATAACAAAAATAGAATTAGTTCTGGAGTTGAATTTTATGGCTGTTTAGTGGATGTGTGTGGGTATGTGTGTTTTAATATTCCCAGACTAAGGGACAAAAATTGTGCAAAACTGGAAACTGGGAACACACAGCTTGTATTGACTGGAAACAACATCAGGCAGTCAAAAGTGTGTGTTTGATCTGGACACCTGGGTTTTCTTGGAAACCCAACCCTTTTTGTGTTATTCCTGGGGCAGAAGAGGCAACCAACCAATAAATCAATCAATAAACATTTATCAAAGTACCTACTAGTCACAGTGTTTAGAGCCAGGGATATAAAAAGCTCCTTTAAGAGCTTACAGTTTAATGGGGGAGAAAACAAATGTATACAAAGCAAGCAAATCAGGTCTGCTCACCAAGATGATTTTTTATATTTTATTATTTAATATTTTAGTTTTCAACATTGATTTCCACATGATTTTGAGTTACAAATTTCTCTCCATTTCTATCCTCCCGCCCCACTCCAAGAGGACATACATTGTGATTGCCACTTTCCCCAGTCAGCCCTCCCTTCTGTCACCCCACTCCTTCCCCCATCCCCTTTCCTCTTTCTTTCTTGTAGGGCAGGATAGATTTCTATGCCCCATTGCCTGTATATCTTTTTTCCCAGTTGCATGCAAAAACAACTTTTTTTTTGAGCATCTGCTTTTAAAACTTTGAGTTCCAAATTCTCTCCCCTCTTCCCTTCCCAGCCACCCTCCCTAAGAAGGCAAGCAATTCCTCATAGGCTCCACATGTATCATTATGTAAAACACTTCCACAATAATCATGTTGTGAAAGACAAACTATATTTCCCTCCATTCTATCCTGTCCCCCTTTATTCAAATTTCTCCCTTGACGCTGTTCCATTTCAAAAGTGCCTGCTTTGGATTACTTCCTCCCCCTATCTGCCCTCCCTTCTGTCATCCTCCTTTTTTTATCCCCTTCCCTCTGCCTTCCTGTGGAGTAAGATACCCAATTGAGTGTGTATGTTATTCCCTCCTCAAGTCAAATCCAATGAGAGCAAGATTCACTCATTCCCCCTCACCTGCCCCTTCCAACAGAACTGCTTTTTCTTGCCACTTTTATGTGAGATAATTTACCCCATTCTATCTCTCACTTTCTCCCTCGCTCAATATATTCCTGTCTCACCCCTCAATTTTATTTTTTAAGATATCATTCCTTCATATTCAACTCATCCTGTGTCCTCTGTCTATATACATTTGTATATTCCCTTCAACTACCCCAATACTGAGAAAGGTCTCATGAATTACACACATCATCTTTCCATGTAGGAATGTAAACAAAACAGTTCAACTTTAGTAAGTCCCTTATGATTTCTCTTTCTTGTTTACCTTTACATGCTTCTCTTAATTCTCGTGTTTGAAAGTCAAATTTTCTATTCAGCTCTGGTCTTTTCATTGAGAAAGCTTGTAAGTCCTCTTTTTTATTGAAAATCCATATTTTGTCTTGGAGCATTATACTCAGTTTTGCTGGGTAGGTGATTCTTGGTTTTAATCCTAGATCCTTTGACTTCTGGAATATCATTTTCCAAGCCCTTCAATCCCTTAGTGTAGAAGGTGCTAGATCTTGTGTTATTCTGATTGTGTTTCCACAATACTCAAAATGTTTCTTTCTGGCTGCTTGCAATATTTTCTCCTTGACCTGAGAACTCTGGAATTTGGCAACAATATTCCTAGGAGATTTCTTTTCGGGATCTTTTTTGAGAGGTGATCAGTGAATTCTTTCCATTTCTATTTTACCCTCTGGCTCTAGAATATCAGGGCAGTTTTACTTGATAATTTCTTGAAAGATGATATCTAGGCTCTTTGATCATGGCTTTCAGGTAGTCCAATAATTTTTAAATTATCTCTTATGGATCTGCTCTCCAGGTCAGTGGTTTTTCCAATGAGATATGTCACGTTGTCTTCCATTTTTTCATTCCTTTGGTTCTGTTTTATAATATCTTGATTTCTCATAAAGTCATTAGCTTCCACTTCTTTTTTTTTTAATTTTTTTAAAATTTATTTATTTAACATATTTAGTTTTCAGCATTGATTTTCACAAGAGTTTGAATTACAAATTTTCTCCCCATTTCTACCCTCCCCGCCACTCCAAGATGGCATATATTCTGGTTGCCCTGTACCCCAGTCAGCTCTCCCTTCTGTCACCCCACTCCCCTCCCATCCCCTTCTCCCTTCCTTTCTTGTAGGGCAAGATAAATTTCTACGGCCCATTGCCTGTGTATCTTATTTTCTAGTTGCATGCAAAAACTTTTTTTTGTTTGTTTTTGAACATATGTTTTTAAAACTTTGAGTTCCAAATTCTCTCCCCTCTTCCCTTCCCAACCACCCTCCCTAAGAAGTCAAGCAAGGTGGTATTTTCTTCAGTGGTCTTTTGGACTTCCTTTTCCATTTAGTTAATTCTGCCTTTTAAGGCATCCTTCTCCTTATTGGTTTTTTGGAGCTCTTTTGCCATTTGAGTTAGTGTATTTTTTTAAGGTGTTATTTTCTTCAGCATTTTTTTGGGTCTCCTTTAGCAAGTCATTGACTTGTTTTCGTGGTTTTCTCTCATTGCTCTTATTTATCTTCCCAATTTTTCCTCTACTTTTCTTACTTGCTTTTCCAACTCCTTTTTGAGCTCTTCCATGGCCTGAGACCAATTCATATTTTTCTTGGAGTCTTTTGATGTAGGCTCTTTGACTTTGTTGACTTCTTCTGGCTGTATGTTTTGATCTTCTTTGTCACCAAAGAAAGATTCCATAGTCTGAGTCTGAGTCTGCATCCATTTTCACTGCCTGACCATGTTCCCAATCAACTACTTGACCTTTGAGCTTTTTGTCAGGGTATGACTGCTTGTAGAGAGTACTTTGTCCCAAGCTTTAGGGGCTACGCTGCTGTTTTCAGAGCTATTCTACTCCACTGTCACCGCAAGCTCTGCTACAGCAGTGCTCCTCCTCCCCCAAGAACTGCCAACCAGGATTGTGACCCAGATCCAAGCAGGGAAAAGCAAGAGAACCTGCCTCTGTGCCCACAAAGCAGTCCTTGCCCTCCTGCTCCCATCTGCTACTTGAGTCCTCCCACCGTGTGAGCCAGGGACACTGGACACAGCTGACACGGGAGCTCTGGAAGCAGTCTCAGGAGCTTCCTGCTGCTGCCACTGCCACCACTGCATCACCTCTGCCCACCCCCAAGGCAGGAGCTTGACTGCTCTCACCCCTCTCCAACAGTTTTCCCACTAACCTGCTCCATGGTCTTTGGCTTTTGTGGGTTGAGAAGTCTGGTAACTGCCACAGCTCAATGATTCATGGCCCTCAGGCCTGCTCTGCCTGACTCCAGGTCTGGCATGGCCCACACTGGGCTGCACTCTGCTCCCAGCATGGTGTGGTAGACCCTTCCCAGTGACCACCCAGGTTCTCAAGGGCTGGAGACCTGCTTCCCTCTGCTATTTCGTGGGTTCCACAGCTCTAGAATTTGTTCAGAGCCATTTTTACAGGTGTTTGGTGGGATTTGGGGGAGAGTTTGAGCAAGTCCCTGCTTTCCAGCTGCCATCTTTGCTCCGCCCCCCCAAGATGATTTTTAATGTAACATATGCCCCAGAGCTATTCTCCCAACACCACTTAGCACTATGGGGTCTCCAGAATTCAGCTACTTTGTCTCCCCTCAGGGGTCTAGGGAGCAGCTCTAAGAGATTCAGGGTTTCTATCTAATGTTATTGCTCTCAACAATGTGCTTAACCTATTTATTATCAGTGGTTATCAATTAATTAGCCAGACTTAATTAACCATTAGGAAGTGGCATTTATAAAGATGGAATTGTTAGAACTGTTGGTACAAAATATCCCCCAAAAGTGTGCAACCCATTTTCCCACCAATATGTACAAAGTCCATGGGAAAGTGGATCTTATTTACCCTTGTGGAAACTTTCTAGAACGTTCTATAAATTCTCTAATACTACAAGGTTTGCATTAAAATTTTAAATTATTAACAGAATTTGTATCTAAAGGGAAGACAAGATACTGTTGTTTGGATCATAAGTATCAGTTAGATAGAATTTCAAAGACTCCAGAAAGTCATAAAGATGTTGCAAATCACTAAGATCCAAACAATAGTCCATTGTTTGATTTTATCTTTTAAAATTTTTTAAATTTTATTTTCAGTTTCAAATGTTCTCTCTGCACCCCCCCTTCCCTTACCCATTGAGAAGGCAAGAAATATGATTTCTACATATTTTACCATTAAAAATAATGAATATAAAGAAATCAGAGAAGCATGGGAAGACTTTTGTGAACTGATGCCTTGTGAAGTAAACAGGATTAAGAAACAATATATACAGTGACTTCAACACTATCAACAAAGAACAAAAAAAAAAGGGAAGGAGCAGCAATAAAATTGTGTTTAAACATGAATAAGCTTGTTGCCAAAGAAGAAATGAGAAAAATGAATCTATCATTGTGAGGAATGATTAAAACTTTTGTTTCCACAGCAAATAAGTAATACATGACTTATGAAATCTAGGAATCCATACATACCAGAAAGTCCTTTCACTTGCAGCAAATGCAGGAAAATAAATTGATTGTAGAAGAAAGCAGTGGGGGGTGTTGTTTAAACATTTTCACTCATCAGGCTAATCAACATACCTAAGAGAATTTCTCTGCCTATGGCTATTAAGGATGAGACATTTAAACAGGGACACTATTAATGTAGATTAGTACTAGATTATCTTCTAGCAGAAGAAGAGGGAAAATTGAGAAATAAAATGGAGAAATTTGTCTCCATAAATTCAGAATAATAGTTGTCAGAATGGGAGACATAAGAGAGGAGTTATGTCTCACACAGAAGATGATGGGCAAAGCGGGAGCCAACTGTTTTATCCTATTTTGAGGCAAGAAGTCAGTTAAGTAGGGTAAAAGTTGAGTCTTGATTGTGTAAAGGCAAGCAAGGTGGGACTTTTTACTGTATTTTCTTTTGGAGTGCCTCTCAGCACTAAGACAATCAAGTACCTTTGATTGAGTTGTGTCTTAGTTTGTAGGAAGGCCCACACCCTTTTGCTAATTAAGTCACAAGAGGTATGAAGCCCTCCAGAGGTGTGAAACCCTCTGAGGATAGCTGTTAAGATAGAACTCCCAGAACTGTGGGAAGAGAAGTTTTGCTTTGGGGACTCATTCATTGGAAGAGTGTTCATGTGATTTGGTCAGACTCTGAGTAGCTGTTAAGGAGCCCCCTGGCTTTGAAAACCCAGATGTTGGGCTTCTCTCTCTGGTAACCATGTATGTATAGCTTTGGTCAGACAGCTAGAAGCCTGTCTATTGATTTGTGTTATTTGCTCTGTTTGTATTTTCTCCGTTTGTAATTTCTGTTTGTATTTGCTCTGAAGTTCTGGGTGCTGACTTTTCCTCCTGAACTAAATGAATGATATATGTATAGCTAATTAAAGTGAGATGGTAAACCCCTAAAAATTGCTTTCCTTGGAAAGGCAGATCAAAGGATCTGTGCTAGCAGCCCTCCTGTGTGCTGGTGTTATTGGCCTTATACCTCCACAGCAGCTGCAAGCAGCATTGTTGTTACAGCTTGGAATACTCATGTGCAATAAGCTCACGAATATTAACTTCTCCTCCTCTAAGAGGACTAAGGGTTCATTTTAATGGTCATACAATGCATGTAGTGGGAGGGAGGACATATCAAGGGGAGCTATGTAATAGGCATATTGGGAAGTTGTACACCTTGTATTACCTGGCCAATGGGGGAGACAGGGGAGGGACTTTGCCATCGGGAGTAGGTTTTTAAGGTTTGCTTTAGTTTCTGTAGGATGCATCTATTTTATGAGACACCCACCACTGCAGTCAAGTAATAAACTTTTAACTTCACCCCTCCTGAGCCTGAAGGAGTTATTTCTCACATCTTCTTTACAGAAACAGAGTTACAGGTATAGAACATTATAGAAACAGTCAGCCCTAGTCAATATGGTTAGTTTTACTCAACTGTTTTTCCCCCTTTCTCTTTTTTATTCTTTGATACAAGGGATGGCTTGCTGGGTGGAAAAATGGAGGAGGAGTAAATCCAGAAATCAACATGATATAAATGAAAGTTATCACTAAAATGTTTAAAATAAATAAAAGGAAAGAAATAGAGAGAAGAAATCATGGGTAACTTTGAAGAGAATAGTTGCACTTGAGTAACGAAACTGTAAGCCAGACACCGAAGGGTAGAGAATGAATGAGAAGGGGGAAGCAGAGCCAAAATGAGTAGCCCTCCTAATTCTGGCCAGTGGTTAAGAGAGATGTGTGTAATTGATCACAAAAAATACAGAAAGATGAAACATGGATAGATCACAGAAAATTCATCACTTCTCTTGGAAACAACCTAAAGTGTTGCTATACTAAAGCTCCAAGAAGCTGTAGCCAGCAACCACACCCTGGTAAAACCATCTCAGCAAATGCGCTAACCCAGGTCGAAGTTACCAACTGACAGGCCTCAGACCCTTTGGTGAATTAAGGGGATTTCTACTCTAAGCACGCGAAAGGTATTTGAGAACAAAATTGTTCCAACTCCCATGAAGGAGGCTGAAGCAGACACTGCGGAGTGCTTAAAGCTTGGTTAGACATGGAAGATGTCAAGGTCATCCCCTGCATCCTGGGCTATCTCCAGTCATCTTGACTTTTGTCCTGCCACTGGACTTCAATGACTCTGGAAGAGAGAGTGAGGCTGATGACTATGCGCAACTCTGCCCTACTGAAATCAATTCACGAGTAAGTCAAGACATTACCATGTGATGTCATTAGTCCTCTTCTAAAACAAAGGAGGAAAACAAGGATTGATTGTTCCAACAAGTCTTTAAGCAGCCGGGCTTTGTGGAGAGCAGTGGTGGGCACTGTGGGAATATCATGCTTGGGAATAAAGTAGGGAACATTTCTGTTGGTGCGTTTATGTATCCCCAAAGACTTTCAAGGGGTTCATGAGCTTTTGTTCGAAAGAACAGGAGAGAAAATGAAGGAATAAAAATTGGAAACAGCTTCTGCCTGCCTTAGTTTTCTCATCTATAGAAAGGGGGCAGTATAGCGACTACCTCACGGGGTTGTTATGGGGACAGAATGAGATAATATTTGTAAATTCTCTATAAATTCTAGCTATTGTTATTGTTAGAACCATACAAAAATAATAATATTTAAAGAGTTATTGAAGGCATCATCATATGAACTGCACCGGGCATTTATCAGCATTGTAATGGAGCATGTTGGATGGAGTAATGGACATCTTATGGGTGCATCATAGGATGATAAGATGTTGGAGGTCATCTAGTCTAATCCCATTTGTCAGATGAGGAAACTCCCGGGGTCATAGACAGTGGTGGGATTCAGCAGGTTTACGCCGGTCCGCTACAACGGGTACCTCATTTTAGATTGAGTTCTGGGAACCAGGTGTTAGTGGAGCGGGGGCCTGCGTCCTCCCCTTCTGCGGCAGGGGTGGCGCCTCTGCTCAGCTCCTTGGAGAACCAGTTGTTAATTCATTTGAATCCCACCACTGGTCATAGAGGTAATAAATGGCAGCCACGGTCTCTGAACTCAGAGACTCTGCCTCCAAAGCCACCACTCTTTCCACGGCACAATGCTGCCTCTTGGAGAAGCATAGTAATGGTTTGTATCTACTGTTACTGCTATGGCTTCATTAAAGAATTGATTCCATTTACTACCTGATTTTTTTAAATTTTATTTTAGATTCAAAGGCCAGAACACAAATATAGAATAGAGAAAAGGAACAAAACATATCATAAACTTAAATATGGAAACTTAAATACAAAGAAAGAAAAAAACATGTCGTGTGCATAGCAGAATGTGAGAGGATTCAAAATATATAATAATAGATTTTCATTTCAAGAAAGTCCATATGATAAATAACACATGTTGTGTTGAGAATTGTACATCTGCTTCCTTGTGAGTTTTTTTTTTGCTGGGCGCACACTTTTTTACTTTGTTCTTTTTCCCCTCCCCCCACCCCAGCACCAAAAGCTACAGTAAAGTTTAGATATGTTGCTCTATAGATATATACATACACATACACATATATACGTACATATATAGACATATACTTTCCCAAACATACTCTACTCCTGATCTTTGTTTTTATATGTGTGCATATCTCTTGTTTCTTGTCCCTCCTGATTCCTCTGCTTTACTTGACTGACTACTCTGCCCTCCTATTGCTCACCTACCCCCCTCCAAGGCTCCCTCCCCCATTCTCCCATTCCCATAAATCTAAACACCCTTCTATTTTACCTGTTCCCTCATTTTCCCCTCTAAAAGTCCCTCCCTTGTCCTCTCCCCCCCATACCTCTACTATTTTATTTCTTCTAAACTTAGAAGACTTTTAGACTCTTCTGAACATATATGTATTGTTCCCTCTTAAACCGATTTCTGCTGAAAGTAGGTCACCAAAACTACCAGCCCTCCTCCCCATCTAAATCCTCTGTATCCTTTCTTCCTCTTGCACCTCTTTTGTATAAAATAGTTACCCTTTTTAGCTGTTTCTAAATGGTCTTGCTTTTTAAATTTGTATCATAGTCAGGTTTATCCCCTTTTTTCTTACGAGCTCAACAATTATTAATAAGAATCTTAGACATACCTTTTACATTGTATGTTATATAAAAGGTAAACAGTCTGTCCTTATGAATCCCTTAGAGTCAGTCTTTGGTATGTACCTTTTCTTTCTCTTGGTTCTTATATGTCAAATCTTCTATTAAGTTCAGGATTTTTTTTTAAAAAGTCTTGAAAGTCTGAGGGTTTGTCAAATACCCATTTTTTTTCATTTAAGATAATATTTAAATTTGCAAGGTATGATATTTTTGGCCAGAGCCCCAGGTCTTTTGCCCTTCAATATATTATGTTCCAAGACCTGCAGTCCTTTAATGTCTCTGCTGCTAGGACTTGTGTAATTCTAATTGTGGCACCATCATATTTAAATTGTTTTAATCTCGATGCTTTAAATATTTTATCCCTGAGGGGTTTTTTTTGGGAATTTGACTATGATATTCCTATGAGTTTTTCTCATAGAATCTCTTTTAAGTGGTGTTTGATGGATTTTTTTCCTCTATTTCTACTTCCCTGACTTGTTCTAATGCTTCAGGACAATTTTTTAAAATTATTTCTTGTATTATTATATCAAGATTCTTTTTTTGGTCATAACTTTCAGTTACTCTGATTATTTTTGTGTTTTCTCTTCCTGATCTATTCTCCAAATCTGGTGTTTTTCTTACGTTTCTTTCTCTTCTATTTTTCCATTATTCATGTTTTGTTTAATTATTTCTTGATCTCTTATAATTGCACTGGCTTCACTTTGACCAATTCTAATTTTCAAGGTGTCATTTTCCTCCTTGAGATTCTGGATCTCCTTTTCTGATTGATTGGACCTTTTTGTTTTTCTTGGATCATTTTTATTTTTTTTAGTTTTTCTTTCATCTCTGTCATTTGATTTTTATAGTCTTTTTAAAGATCTTCTATAAATTCTTTTTGGGCAGGTGACCATTTGACATTACTCTTTGGGGGTTTCTTGCCTTTAGTATCCTCCTCTGAAGATGAACTCCAGTCATCTCTATTCCTGTAATAGGTTTCTATGTTTGGATTCTTTCTCCTTTGCCTGTGCATTTTTTGTGGTAATAGCTTGATTTTTATAATCACCTCTAGCTGTGGGGTATGGGAACTGGTGCCTCTTGCCCCAGATCTTCAGTCCTCTCCTCTAGCCTGGAACCTAAAGCCAAACCTCCAACCTCCTGTAAGTGCCCACAGCCAGGGGCTTTCTGCCCCACTGCTTCTGCACTCACTGGGCGTGTGCTGGTTCCTTGTCACCCCCCACCACTCTTTACAGCACAGCTAGGTCTTGGGTTCCTCATCAGCAGAGGTTGCTTCAACCTTCCTGGGCTCAAACGCCCAACTCCCTTCACTATCCAGTGATGAAAATTCCTGCGGCTGGACCCAGGCAGCCAGTCAAGCCAACTAACCCCAGGGCTTGCTGCTAGTGGTTTAAGGCTCGCTGGCTTGTAGTTAAAACGGAAGCTAGCCTGGAGGTGTTTACTCTTCGAGGGACCAAACCTAGTCCTGGGATTTTTCTTCTGATCTTCTCAAACTGTCCACAGAAGATCCTGGTTATATCCTATTCTTCTTTGTCTACATCCACACTTTGTTCTCCCCAAGGTGCTATTTTAACTCTTTTGTGGGGGGAAATCTTGAGAGCTTGGAATTTTCTGACCTACTCCGCCATCTTCCCAGAATCCTCTCCTACCTGATAGCTAAG
Source organism: Trichosurus vulpecula (assembly GCF_011100635.1). Classification (NCBI taxonomy): domain Eukaryota; kingdom Metazoa; phylum Chordata; class Mammalia; order Diprotodontia; family Phalangeridae; genus Trichosurus; species Trichosurus vulpecula. The sequence continues at coordinate 552,260,225 of NC_050573.1, read as the reverse complement.
GGAAAGTATACCAGCAGGGGCTCATGAGGTAGCACTTAGGAAGTTAGCTTCCCACAGGGTTACTCCTAGAAACCTAGAAATAGTAACAGTCACCCCTCTGGGGATCCGACTGCCTAGTGGGGGTGATGTAAGGTGCAAAAGTGAGTACTAAGCGGTGTTACTCCAAGAATTAAATTATTTTACTTATTAGCAATAAAAACTTTAGGAGAATGGGTATACCATCCCTGAAGTTTTCACTGAATAGCCTCATTTTTTTTGTCTGAATTTTCATATCTCTGCTTTCCTAAGTATTCTAGAAGAAGTTTGTTTTATCACCAAGTGTCTCACTTTCCCCATGTGTAAAATGGACAGGGCAGAGTAATCATTCCTAGTGATGTGTTGTGGCGGAACTATCTCAAAGAATTCAGAATCAGACCACCTCTAATTCTAGTATACCCATTTATTGAGATTGACGCTTCTCATGAAGCTGCTAAGTTCCAAGAGGAACCAGCAACTTCAGAGAAAGCAAGATGGATTTGTATAGGGTAAGGATGCAATTATGTAACAGAAATTATGAATATTAAAAAGGCAGGAGGAGTTTGTCAAGGGATTAAGTAATAGGGGAGGGGTCCCAGCTATAGTGGAACTGTGCATGAGATTACCCATAATGCATATAGAAAAACCCTTTGGGAGGGTACATATGTATTACAATAAGTCTGTCTACATCATAAGTTCACTCTAGGTCAGTTCTTTACTATAACTGTGCAGGTGTCTACTGAGGGAAAGTCCCTTCTATTGTTTTGGCGTCCACATCCTACTTGGACATCCTGGTGCTGCTCTGATTGGCAGAGTATTGTGGTCCTGTCTGAAGCTAGATGGATATGGTTGTGGTTGAGTGCATGGACACACCTGCGGTTTCTGTGGGAAATATGAAGAATGGGTCTGGGGGCAGTGGCTGGGCTCCCATCACATGGACACACCCACTGTTCTGTGAGAGATATGAGTTCATAGACACACCTTTTGCTCTAGTGAGCAGTGAGGCATATATGAAGAAGTTAGGATATAGATTGTGTGTGGAGGGGAGTGTGAATTAGCTGAGTAGGGACAGTGGGCCTGCTGTTCAGTGGGGCCTATAAAGAAGTTAGAATATTGGGGCTGGGAGCAGCCTTATTAGGATTCTATCACTAGTCTCTCACTACCAGATTGGGAGAAAATGTTGAATTTTGAGGGTTTTTTTTAAATAATTCATGCATTGATTAGAGAAATGCAAATCAAAATGACTCTGAGGTACCTCGTCACACCTATCAGATTGGCTAACATGACAAAAAAAAAAAAAAAGAAAATGACAAATATAGGAGAAGATGTGGGAAAATTGTAACACTAATACATTGTTGGTGGAGTCATGAACTGATCCAACCATACTAGAGAACAATTTGAAACTATGCCCAAAGGGCTATAAAAATGTGCCATACCGCTTCTAGGTTTGTATCCCAAAGAGATAATAAAAAATGGGCCCACATGTACAAAAATATTTATAGCAGCTCTTTTTGTGGTGGCAAAGAATTGGAAATTGAGGGGTTGCCCATTAACTGGGGAATGGCTGAACAAGTTATAGTATAGGAATGTAATGGAATACTACTGTTCTATAAGAAATGACGAGCAGGCAGACTTCAGAAAAACCTGGAAGAACTTACATGAACTGATGCTAAATGAAATGAGCAGAACCAGGAGAACGCTGTACAGAGGATCAGCCATGTTGTGTGATGACTGACTTTTCTAGACTTGGCTCTTCTCGGCAATGCAAGGATCTAAGACAACTCCAAAGGACTTTTTAAAGCACCGAACCATTTACAAAACACTTTTCTCATAACAGCCCTGTGGAAGAACAATTTGTATAATTCCCAGGAAAATGAGGCTGAGAGAGATGAAGTAAACTGCACACACTGACACTAGTAAATGCCTCATACCTGAATGTACATGGCCATGCTAAGGTCAGCACCCTTGCCATGACTCCACATTGCCTCCTTAGATCTTTCCTACTACAGCAGAACGTAGAGAAAGAAAAAGTCAGCTGCTTCTTTAACTTCCCTCTCCTTGCTCACCTTTAATCTGGCTAGTTCTTTGTCCATGTGAGTGGACTTCTATCCCCTCCTCCTCCCCTCCCTTCCTTCCTCCACTCCTTACACACACACACACACACACACACACACACACACACACACACTTGCACACACTCACACTCACACTCACACACACCCAACCACCACCACCACCACCACCCCTTCTTCTTCCCCCAGGGAAGGGGAAAGAGAATCAGCATTTATAGAGTGCCTACTATGTGCCAGGCACTGTCCACTGTGCCTATTATCTCATTTGATCCTTACTACAATCTTGCTATTATTATCCTCATTTTACAGGTGAGGAAACTGAGGCAGATAGCAATGAAGTGACTTGCCCAGGATACAAGGTTATTAAATGTCTGATGCAAATTTGGACTCGGAACTTCCTGACTTCAGCCCTATTTGTCTGCATCCCCTAACAGCATAAGAGTCTAGGATGTAGAGCTGGAAGGGACTCCAAATCTTCTAGTCTTCTGCTTTTTTGTGTGTCATGGACCCCTTGGTCAGCCTCATGAAGTCTATTAACACAAATATAGAAGATGCCAGGATCAAGGGAGAGCTATTTTTATTTCAAACATTTTATTTATTTCTAACACTATTTTCTTTTTAAATTTCCAATTTCAAATTCTCTCTCTCCTTCCTACCCCCTTCCCCACCCACTGAGAAAGCAAGCAAAATGATTTGAATTATACATGTGAAGTCATGCAAAACATATTTTCACATTGGCCATATTTCAAAAAAAGCAAGAAAAATAAAGTGAGAAAATTAGACTTCAATTTACACTGAGCCCATCAGTTCTCTATGAATTTTTCATCCTAAGTCCTATGAAAAATGATTTTCTAGACTGAGAGCTCTACCCCCACCACCCACCCCTGGCCTCCTTCTCTAAAGTTCTGCACCAGGACATTACTGAGAATGAGTCAAACTCCAAACCCAGGCCTCAGTAGATTTCATCTGCTCAGGCTTGGGTGGAGCTAGATTCTTCTGCCTGGATAGCCCAGGACTGGGAGTGGTCTGGTATGATGGGGGCTGGTCAGATAGAACAGGTATTTCCTCTCTCAGCATGGCGGGATGATAGCAACCCCTGTTGACCAAGATTTAGTGACCTAAGTCACATATTCAAGACCTCATTTTAATATAGCCCACCTCCCAGTGTGTTGGCCAACCAGAGTTGATTGGCATTCCTTGGAAACACCTAATCTTTGAAGGGCATATAACCCTGTACCCCCAAATCTCAAATCGAGCCAATTCTGGACTTATACCCCACCTTAGGGGGGCCTATTTCTGGACTGTAACTCCCATGTAATGGGTGTCGCATAAAAATGTGGACCCAACTTAATCGTTTGTCTTTCTTAGAACAAACCTTGGTTTGGGGTTTTGGGGTTCCCAATTAGAACTGGGGTTTGATAGTCCTTTGGAATTGTCTTGGATCATTGTATTGATCAGAGTAGCCAAGTCTTTCACAGTTGATCATCATTACAACATTGCTGTCACTGTATACAATGACCTCCTGGCTCTTCTCACTTCATTTGGCTCATATAGGTCTTGCCATGTTTTTCTGAAACCACCCCTCTGGTCATTTCTTACAGAACAATAGTGTTCCATCACCATCACATGCCACAACTTGTTCAGCCATTCTCCATCTCATGCATCCCCTCAATTTCCAATTCTTTGCCACCACAGAAAGAACTGCTATAAATATTTTTGTATATGTAGGTGCTTTTCCTTTTCCTTAGATCTCTGTGGGATACAGACCTAGTAGTGGTATTGCTGGGTCAGAGTATGCAGGGAACACGGCAGTATAAGAAGTCAGGTGATTAAGGGTACAAAGTACCCTAGTAGGTGATTAGACGATCCTTCCTTATCATTTCTTTTCAAGGAAAACATGAAGATACAAAAGGGTGTAGATAGATAAGAAAGGGAACTCAAGGTCTAATAAAGCAGAGGCATATACAGATAGCTACAGTATGCTGTATGGGACAGCTAAGTGCCACAGTGGATAGAGTGCCAGCCCTGGAATCAGGAAAATTCATCTTCATGAGTTCAAATACAGACTCAGACACTTACTAGCCGTGTGACCCTGGGCAACTCATCAACCCTGCTTGCCTGTTTCCTCACCTATGAAATGAGCTAGAGAAGGAAATAGCAGACTTTGCAAAGAAAACCCCAAATGGGGTCACGAAGAGTCTGACACTTGAACAGGACTGAAACAACTGAACAACGAACGGCGTGATGCACGAAGTGCCAACGGTCTTTCCTAATATCCTCACCACCACCCTCACCCTTAGCACCCCTTCCCCCCAAATACAGCAGCTGCTGAACGAACGTTCTTTAGTAGGCGGTGTTTATGTTGAGCGTTGAGACTCGCAAAGTGCTTTTCATAACCTCCTTTGAGCCTCTCAGCCACCTCTCGGGCTACAACTGCTGTGCCCGCCTTTGTCCTTGTTCAGTGACCCGTCGGGGTTTTTTTGGCAAAGACCCCGGACTGGTTTGTCATTTGTTTTTCCAGCTCATTTGACAAATGAGGAAACTGCGGCGAGCAGTGTTGAGTGAGCTGCCCAGAGTTCCACAGCTAGTAAGTGTCCGAGGCCAGATTAGAACTCAGGAATGTCCATTGCGCCACCTAGCGGCCCCGAGTGCACCTTTTACAGGTGAAGAAATGAAGACTGGGAGGCTAGGTGGGTGAGACTTGAAGTCTCTCTGGACTCCAGATTTGGCATTCTGCCCAGTCCCATCTGTTGCCTCTTCACAGTAGAATGAATATGAGTAAATAATAAAGTAATATTCCGTCCTTTCTCCCCAGCCCCTGGGGCGTGGCTTCCCTCCCCCCCCCCTTGGGCTAATCCCATTCTGCCCTGGGACATGCACTTCCTTTGGTTAGTGGAGAAACTTTAACTTTGGGAAGCTGTAGGTGGAGTAGAGAGGGCTGCCATGACAGCCCTTTGTTTTTGTCTTCGTCTTGAAAAATGTAACCTATTGCAATCCTCCTCGAGGCACCTGCCACCAGAGGCTTGGATTTAACCAACCAAAAGCCAAACGTCGCTTCATTGGCTTGTCGATTGCTCACAGTGCAGGATTCCCCTCTCCCCACCCCAGTGAGCCAGTCCCCTGGGTACTTAGAAAGATTAAAGGTTTGAGCCCAAAGGGACACACATTAGGTCCAACCCCTTCTTTTTGGCAGAGGAGGAAACTGACCTCCACAGAAGGAAAGCGACTTTAAAATCACATACACAGTAAGCCTCACGGTCGACGTCCTCTGACTCTGTCTCTGTCTCTGTCTCTGTCTCTCCCTCTGTCTGTCTGTCTCTGACTCTGTCTCTGTCTCTTTCTGTCTCTTTCTGTCTCTCTCTCTCTCTCTCTCTCTGTCTCACTCTCTGTCTGTCTCTGTCTCTCTCTCTCTCTCTCTCTCTCTCTCTCTCTCTCTCACTCTCTGTCTGTCTCTGTCTCTCTGTCTCTTTCTCTCTCTCTCTCGCTCACTCTCTCTCTCTCTCCCCCCCTCTCTCTCTCCGCCCCTTCCCTAGAGCAGTGGTTCCTAACTTAGAGCATGGGAAACTCGTCAAGGTGGGAGGGATGGAGAATATTTGGGGAACTAACTGTAATATCCTTTTGAAATAAATCAATCTCTATTTCTTAATATACACATGTATCTTAAATTCTAGAATTTATTACCTTTCGTGTTGAATGGGGGTACAGGAAGGTTTGCCAAAAGTCATGAGGCACAGGGACCAAAAGAAGATTGGGAATTGTTGCTTTAGGAGCAAAGGCAAAACAAACCTCGCAGCTGAAGCCGCTGCTTCCTTCCCTCTGAGACTGGTCTTAGGGGATTCCCTTACTCAAAACTCCGTAAGACTGAGTTAGCACCAAGCAGGTCCCTGACACGTCTTCTGCCCTGCATAGCCCCCCACAAGTTTCTCTCCGGGAGCCCGGGTCTGGGGTGGAAGATGGAGAATGAGCGAGCTCCCTGGACGGTCCCCCATTCACTTCTGGGACCACTTGGTCTCCCAACGCAGTTTCCAGTCCCTGCTCTTCTGAGCCGTCCTCCGCTCCTGCTTTATAGCGCCGCCCCTCTGTCAGCTGGGTATTTTACTGTTTAGCGGGTCCCAGGGGCACTGAAGTGTACACTCCTCCAGGAGGAACTGAGTGTGGAGTTTGGATTGCGGAGAGCTCCAGATGCTCGGGCACTGCCAGGGGTTGAGCTACGCAGCCTAGGCTGGAAGGAGGCTAAGGGACTTGGGCAAGCAGGGGAACCGTGGGGCGTCGGAGAACTGTTGGGTGACAACAATAGAAAGCCATACTTGGAGAGAGAGCTTCCAGTAAGATGAGTTCCTCCCTCACACCCACACCCACTCTTCTCAGAGACTTTGCACTTCACCTTCGCTATTACCTCTGAAATCTATCTCGAAATTCCTGCGTTATAAAGGTGGCACCGATCTGTTGGTGTGTCAAAAGGTACATATTTTGAAGATGTGCTTGTCATCACCTTAGCTAATGAATACTCGCAAGTTTCCGGCCACGTAAGTAGCAAGGTTGTTTCCCGCCCCTCCCCCCCTTCCCGTTGGTGATAGCATCTTTTTTCCTTCTTCCCTTTTTAGTCCACTGCCCAGGATATCTCCCGCTCACTCTCGCTTGAAGCCAAATTAGACCCTACTCTTTAAAGCCTCCAGGACTACCATGCTTGTGGACTGAATAAAATCCGTCATCTCTCCAAGTAAGGGGTGTTCTGTCCTAAGTAATGGGGTGTTGTTTCTCTGTGAATGCTTTCCAGGGATGGAAGTCTGAGGAAAGAAATAAAAGCTTATTAAGCACCTACTGCCAGGCAGTTTGCTAAGTGCTTTACAAATATTAATCATCTCATTTGACAAATCGTTGGAGAGAGGTGCTGCTATTAGCCTCATTTTATAGGCATACAGTGGTTAAGTGACTTGCCCAGGGTCATATTTTTTGCTCAGGCTAGATTTGAATTCAGTTCTTCCACTCCCAGCATTCAATCCACTGAACCACCCAGCTTCCCCTAAACTGGGAAGAAAGACTAATTGTGTTATCTCTAATGAAGATGGCATATTGGTAATTAAGATGGGCTTTTAGCACTTATTCAATCAAGTGCCCTAGAAGAGTTTGGCCTTTGTTTCCTTGATTAAATTAGGAGTCCTTGATAACCTCCTTGCCTCAAGAGAAAGCCTAGTTAACATGGGTTTGAGTGACATGCTTGTGATATCAGAGGCTTTTAGACCATGTGGGTTTAAGTTGCATTTTTGTGATACTTTTAGGTGACATGGGTGAGTCACATGGGTTAGTCGCATGTGTGACTCACCTTTGACCCTGAACAAGATATACAAACCCAGAGGTCGGCATTCTCCCTTGGGGCTCTGGGCCACAGGAGGAGTGGTACATGACTCTGGGCCAACCGTTAAGAGCTCCCTGGCCTGTGAACCCAGATGGTGATGGTTTCTTGGTCACTATGAATTGTGATTTGGTCTGTTTATATTGTGTATATTTGTAATTTGTTTGTACTTGCTCTGAAGTTCAGGTTGCTGGCTTTTCCTCCTGAACTAACTGAGTTGATATGTATATGTTGGACTAAAGTAAGATTGTTAACCCCCTAACGCTACTTCCTTGGTAAAGCAGATCCAAAGAACCTGTGCTGGCAGCATTCTTGTTGTTGGGCTTGTGTTGGTCTTTCACCCCCACAGCAGCTGCTAGCTGGATTGTTGCAATAGATGGATGGGAGGAAAAAGAGGAAAACTGGGATAATGTGTGTCTGGTATAGGACACCAATTTGATGGCTCTCTTGCCTCTCTCAACTAATGAAAAATAACTAGTGTTCAATGGTGATGAATTGGTTGATACGGTTATCTGGCTGCTTTGAAAGGGATGACTTAGTCATTTAAAGGAGGAAGCTTGACCTTGAAAAGTCATCACTTCCTTTCTCTGAGTCTCAGTTTTCACATCAGAAAAATGGGGATGATAATACCTACATTACCTACGCTAAGTTACCTACTTCTTAAGGTTGTGACGAGGAAAAAAGCTGTGGGCTGCTATTGCCGTTGTGTGTTTCAGAGTGAATTGTCGGGGGCAGTGGCCCCTGAAGCCCTTCCGGGTTCTTTAGTTAATTTAGTCTGCAGTGAAAATGTGATAGAAAAAGGAAAATCAAAGCAAAGGAAAAACAAACTCTAGCAAAAACGACAACAAAATGCACCTTTAGGGTAATTTTCTACTAGCTCCTTAGTTGTGTGTCATTGTAAAAACATAGTCCTCAGAGCACTCTGGGAAGGTCAGGTTCTCTATGTTCTGTGACCATAGATTGACCACTTTCCGTACTTGGTGGGGGGAGGGGAGAAGAGGAGAGAGGAAAACCCAGACATGGAAGAATAGTAGTATTATATGAGTGAGAGTTAAAAAGAGACCTCGGAGATTATTCCATCTTCCACATGTGTGCACTTGCAAACTGCCTTCACACTTGGGATGCACTCCTTCATTTCCACACTTAAAATCTTCATCTTCCTTTCAAATGCTTAGCACAGATGCTTCTTCTTCCTTGAAGCTCTCCTTGATCCCTCCAGTTCCTGATTCTTTCTCCCTCTTAAAATTCCTTCCAAAATCAGGTACCACCACCTCCATACAGTCTTTTCTAGTTCCTTCCACTTTTGGAATCCCTCCCAGAATACTTTGCATTTCTTTTATACATACTACTCATGTGGCAGGAAACTTGCGAAACTACAAATGTTCACTAGCTAAGGTGATGATAAGCACATCTTCAAAATATGTACTTTTTGACACATCAACGGAGCATTGCCACCTTTATAATGCAGAAATTTTGAGGTAGATTTCAGATATAATAGTGTAGAAGGAGAAATGAACCCAGGGATGTAGGAGTCCCAAACCAAAGAAGAGATGAACCCAGGGATGAAGAAATCCCAAACCAAAATTCCCAAGGCAAGGCCACCTGGAATGAATTCCCGGACCCAAGCATTCTTTAAGTCAAAGAGGCAAAGATTTATTACGCTTTACATAAATAAAGCAGACAAGAGTTCTTAGGGAACATGCAACCACACAGGGCTACAGGGAAAGTTTAATACAAGATTTAGGGGTGAAACCTGTCAGTTAGATGTTTGGGGTGGGATTAGGGAGTGGTCAAGGTGTGGTTAGAGGTTGGTCAGTTCTTAAAGGAACATGCACTTCTTGTATCTACTGCACAGGTATCTTACCCAGAGTTCACTGGGAAATAGCCTACAGTGGGGCTACTCGGGGGTGTGGTTTTGCCTGTGAAACATCACTAAGTCACCAAAAGTTCATGGCTGACTGGGAATATCCAGGTGGATTCCATCACGTGTCTTGTTAGACAAGATTAATGTAAAGGAGTATACATTTGACTATGTCTAGGATATATGTTAGACAGTGTATAGTCAGTTAGCATCCTGAATCAATCTATAATTGGGCATAGCTGCTTACTGAGGAAGAAGCAGAGATAATTTTGGGGCACACTGCCCTTTAGCTAGAGAGAGGCTGCTTGGGAAAGAATATGTTTGAGAACTAGATGTGTTCTGAACTTGGAATTCTGCCACAGGCACAGGCACCCAAACAGAGGCTAAAGGGAAATGTGATGGTAGAATCAGGGTCCAAGCACAAGCACCCCATCAATAATGAAGGTAATGTGCATTGTACTCTCTGAAAAGTGTGTGGGGGGGAGGGGAACTCATACTTCATTTTATTGCTTTGAAGATTTCGCATTTTTTTACAAATTGAAGTTTTGTGCTGAACCTGCCTCAAGCAAGTCTATCGGTGCCATTTTTCTTACAGCACATGCTCATATTGTGTCTCTCTGTCAGATTTTGGCAATTCTTGCAATATTTCAAACATTTTAATTATTATTATGTCTGTTATGATGATCTGTGATCAGTGAACTTTGGTGTTAGAATGGTAATTGTTTAGGAATGCCACAAATCACACCCATGTAAGACAGAGAACTTATCTGATAAATGTTGTGTGTGTTTGTAATGGCAAGCAGGGTGGGACTTTCTTGTTGTCTTTTGTTTTGGAGGGCTTCTCCGCACTAAGGCAATCAAGGGTCTTTGAGTCTTGCCTTTGTTTGAATCAAGAGTCATTGATTGGAAACCATATATATGACCTGGCACTAGTGATAAAAGATCTTTCCCACTCCCTTTTGCTAAGTAGGAGCTAAGCCCCAGGGCCCTAAACAGGGTATATATACTCTGAGGTTGGCATTTTGCTTTTGGGGGCACACTCATTAGAAGAGTGTTGGTGACTTGGCCAAATGAGACTCTGTGTAGCCATTGGAGCCCCACCCCACCCCCACTTTGAAAACCCAGATGTTGGTGCTTCTCTCACTCCGGTAACTGGGTATATATTGCTATGGTCAGACAGATAGAAGCCTGTCTGTTGATTTATGTTATTTTGTTCCATTTATAATTTCTGCTTGTAATTTCTGTTTGTGTTTGCTCTGAAATTCAGGGTGCTGGCTTTTCCCCCTGAACTATGTAAATGATATGTGTAGGTTTAATTAAAATAAGATTGTTAACCACTTAAAGTTGCTTTCCTTAGAAAAGCAGATCAAAGAACCTGTGCTAGCAGCCCTCCTGTGCGCTGATGTTATTGGCCTTACACAGCCACAGTAGCAGCAAGCAGCATTGTTGTTACAATGTTCTAACTTCTCCAGCTGTTCCCCTGTGTCTCATTCTCTTCTCTAGTTTCCCTATTCTCTAAGACACAACAATATTGAAATTAGGCCAACTAATAATCCTACAATGGCCTTAAAGTGTTCAAGTAAAAGGAAGAGTCAATTGATGTGGCAAACTTCATTCTTGTCTTATTTTAAGAAATTGCCACAGCCACCCCAACCTTCAGCAATCACCACCCTGATCAGTCAGCAGTCATCAATATCAAGGCAGGACCCTCCACCAGCAAAAAGATTACGACTCACTGAAGGCTCAGATGATAGTTAGCATTTTTAGCAATAAAGTAATTTTTAATTAAGGTATGTACATTTTTTAGACATAATACTATTACACACTTAACAGACTACATTATAATGCATATATAACTTTTATGTGTACTGGAAAACCAAAAATTACCTGTGACTTGCTTTATTTCAACATTCAGTTTATTGTGGTGGTTTGGAACGGAACCCACAAGATCTCCAAGGCATGTCTTCTGGGATCAAATGTAAGATGCTTCAGGAAGGAATTCTTTCTTTTTTTCTTCTCTTTTCTTTTTCTTCCTTCCTCCCTCCCTGTCTCCTTCCTTCCTTCTTTCTTTCTTCCTTCCTCTCTTTCCTTTTTTTCCTTCCTTCCTTCCTTCTTTCTTTCTTCCTTCCTTCTTTCCTCCCTCTCTCTTTCTTTCTTTCCCTGGGTGCCTACCTAGCGGTCACCTGCATCTAATGAGTAGATACTTAGTAAAGTTCCATGTGGCTCTTCTCTGCATTTCCATATTACAAATAATATACCCTATCACATACTACATTCCAGCCAATATGACTGACTCCCTGTTTCCAATACAAGGCCTTCCCTTTCCCATCTTTGTGACTTTGCATAGGCTTTTCTCCAAGTTCAGAAGGCTCTTTTTTCCTCACCTTCACCTCAAAGATTCCCAAGCAATTGTGGCACACTGCAGAAACCTCAGGGAATATTTTGATGGTCATCATATTCTAAAATGCTGTTACATTCAACTCATTCCTTCCAGTAACTGTTCCAACTCTTCCTCCAGATTAAAAAGAAAGACAACTTCATCATTACGTGGCCTTTTGGTCATGCTGATGCCAAATTAGCTTTTGCTCTCAGTTCTCCCATCCAGTCTGTTGTCCTGTACTCTGGGTTCTACCCAAGTGTTTATCTCTAGAGTCATGAGAAGTTCCTAAGGTCACAGAACCTGGCCGAACCCAACTGTTCTGACTCCTTGTCTCAGACTACTTTTCTTTTTGCCATGCTATATGGGAGCACAGCACAGTAGATAGGGAGCAGACCTCAAAGCCAAGAAGACCTTTGTTGGTACAGAGGAGAGAGTGTCAGGTCTGGAGTTAGGAACACTTGAATTCAGACTTAGACTAAGACACTTAATAAGTGTGAGACCTTGGACACATCATTGAATCTCTCTGCCTCAGTGTCTCCATCTGCGTTGTTATGAAGCTCAAATGAGATAATATTTGTAAAGCACTTGGCACGTTAGCTATTATTATCCAGTCATGCCCCCAACACATAATGACTGGGACCCTGGGCAAGTCATTGTTTTATTTCTCAGTGTTCCAGACCTATGGTATCGAATTCAAATAAAAACAGGGCCATGAAGCTGTTCATAACGATCCCTGTGGACCACACATTGATTTAAAACCATAGTATTAGCATTATCCATGTTGTATGGTATTTGAGGGCTGCTGGGTGGCACAGTGGATAGAGTGCTGGCCCTTGAGTCAGGGAGACCTGAGTTCAAATATGACCTCAGACACTAGGTGTGTGACCCTGGGCAAGTCACTTAACTCTATTTGCCTCAGTTTTCTCATCTACAAAATGAGCTGGAGAAGGAAATGACAAACCACTTCAGTATCTTTTCCAAGAACCCTCTCCTCCCCAAAATAGGGTCACAAAAGGTTGGACATGACTAATCAACTAAACCACAAAAAAATGGAATTTTTATTTATTTTTGTTAAATATTTCCCAGTTTCATTTTAATCTGGTTCTGGCGGCCTGTGGACTGGCCATGGGTTTGATAGCTCTGCTCTAGGCATCTCTCTAGGATTGTAAATGTGTTGGTAAAGAGGATGTCCTCATCCAATGGTTCCCTATACACATGGAATCCTAGGTCCTACGCCTCTTCTCCCCAGCTTACAAAAAGAGGTTTTCTCAGTAATCAAATTAAGTCTAAAAACCTCAGTATGTTTCTTTCATGAAATAGAAACATGAAAAGTTAGAGTAAGAGTTAACCATTTAAATTGATCTATTTGAGGCATGATAGTAGTACGAAGGAAAGGGCACTAGAACGGATATGAAAGGGAGGAAATTAACATTCGTTAAACACCTACTATGCACCAGGCACCATGCTTTACAAAAGTCATCTCATTTGATTCCATGAAAACTCTGAGAGGGGAGGTAGGTGCTGTTACTATCCAAATTTTACATTTAAGGAAACTGAGGCAAACGGATGTTAAGTGACTTTCCCAGGGTCATACAACTTGTAAGTGTCTGAGGCAGGATTTGAAATAAGGTCTTCCTGAATCCAGGTCCAACACTACCCACTGTGCAACCTAGCCTTAAAGTCTATTTGCCTCAGTTTCCTCATCTGTCAAATGTGCATAGTAATAGCACCTACTTCCCACTAGTAAGTGTTTGAGGCCGGATTTGAACTCAGGAAGATGAGTCTTCCTGACTCCAGGCCCACCGAATAAGTATCTGAGACTGAATTTGAACTCACTTCTTCCTGACTCCAGGCCTGGCACTGTACCACCTAGCTACAATTAAAGGAGCTGACTCATATCCTGACTTTTTATGTCTAGTTTTAGAATAGTATGTACTTTCTAATTTGTTGAACTACGTAGCATTGACTGAACTTTTTATAGGTTTATTTCCTTTTTTCTCATTAATCATAAATTAGTACATATTACACAATGTAAAAGAACTTGGCTGCTTTTTCTTTGAAGACTTGGCATTTGCTTCATTTCCTTGTTTTTATCAACCCTATGAATTAAAGGCCTTTCTAGTAGTCTCCGTTTATCATGGAAGACGGACAACAGCTTGGGTAATAATTAAGCCAAAATTACAGACACAGAAAAAAAAAAGTGACGTTACATATGCTTCATTTTCATAGTCAAGAGTCAGAAACATCGTGTGTTAGAATCAGCAGGAGAGGGCATTTTCCATGAAGCCTTTGTTCTCCGTAGTTTTCTGAGATCAGATGCAGGGAAAATGATTGGACTCTTCCAGATGTAGATCCTGTCGAGGTTGGTGTGAGTAAGGTGAGTGGAAATCCCTTTCTGTGGGATTTCTTATTTTTAAATCTTTTGTTCCTGTGCCTCCAAGAACACAGAGAATCATAAATGGAGTTTGTGAAGGACCTTGTCCAACCCTTTCATTTAACATGTAAGACTTTTGCCAGGTAAGAAATCCTGTTCAATGATCAGAGGCAGGATTGGGAAGTGCTTTCGTCTCTTAAGATTAGTGCATTTAATCCAAAAACAGGTTCAGTCTATTTCCTCCCGTAAGGGTGGAGGCTGGGAAGAGGAAATATGGGAAAGGATAGTTAAGGCAGGGCTTCTTCACCTGGGATCCACAGACCCCCCCCCCCCCACTCCCAAGGAATTTGGGGATAGATTTCAGTGGTTTCCTAAATTTTCAAAAAATGTTTTTATAACTGTATTTCAATAGAATTGCTTTCCTTTGTAATCCTATGGATTTTAATTCTATGCATTTGTAATCCTATGTATTTTAATTCTATGCATTTAAAAACATCCTGAGAAGGGCTCCATAGGCTTCACCAGACTGTCCAAGGAATCCATGACACAAAAAATGTTGAACACCCTCTAGAGCTTCCTTCACCAACCCCACTTCTTGGTTGTGCCCCAAGTAAGCTCCTCTCTGGCTTTGCCCCTTCACCCCCAGCATGGTTTCTGCAGTAGTGACGTCACGGTATTCTCTCCAAGTCACACAATAAAAGGCTTAGTACCCCTATTCAAGCGGCAGCTAGGTGGTTCTTCGTATAGTGTTGGGCTTGGAATCATGAGTTCAAATCTGGCCTCAAACACTTAGTTATATGATCCTGGGAAAGTCACTTAACCCTATTTGCTTCAGTTCCACATCTGTAAAATGAGTTGGAGAAAGAAATGGCAAATCACTCCAGTGTTTTTGCCAAGAAAATCCCTTAAAAGGGATCACGAAGTCTCAGACGTGACTGAACAACACCAACAACCCCTATTCAAGGCCTTTAGCAAGATAGAGATGAACCTGAGCATTATCTTCATTCTTTGGTTGCTGGGGAAGACCTCTTACTTCAAGATTTGTTAACTGCACCCTTTGAACAAGTTGCTGGGCAGCAGCAGCAGATCCCTCACTTCTGTTTCGTAATTCAAATCACACCAGATTCATGTGCCTTTGTTCTCCCAAAATGAGCCCCTGCTCCTGCTTCTGAGCATCTGAGTGTCAGCGTAGAAGCCACGGTCTTTAAAAGGTTAGCTTTTTTACTGGCTCACATGGAGTAAACAAGAAAGCTGCTGGCTTGTGCTGTTAGCTTTTACTTTT